>NC_135804.1:43131045-43311045 GCF_964213995.1 Mustelus asterias | reverse complement strand
ATAAGCTTACACAAACGCATGCAAAAAACATGCCACTCAATAATTCGGAGGGAGATAAAACTTTAAATCCTGAAAAGAGTACGGCACCATGCACCATTTCATTTGTTCTACTTTTTATTAAGATGCCACAATTAATGCTGGTCTGTGACACAAGTCAATGTTACTAGTATCAATATTTTGCCGTACCGTTGAATTATTTGTCACAGATTTATCTACATAAACAGATAATAAATATTAAAATTTTAAAAATCCACAAGGCCATTTTTAAGATGAGTAGAAAATTCCTTATACTTATCTATATGCAGATGGACATTCCTCCCTGCTGATTTTCTGCAAAATACTAAGAACAGCACAGCATGGTGTCAGAATTAAAATGTTGCTATATTCTATCAATTTATAAAGTACTTAAGACCTGGACAGTACACATTAAGCAGTATGAGCACCATGCCGGATAAATATGCTCTCAGTGTCAGCATAAGCACTGAATATATAACCAATATTAGATTATGATTACCATTAAGTATTCCCAGGTCTTTATTTCCCACCAGGTTTTATCCCCTTCTTTACAGAAGGCTGGAACACAGTTCACCAGATGCCGACTGTCCTCTGGTACATCATTCAAGTAGTAATTCTGCGGGTATTGGTCTAAGTCAGTGTACATCATTGGGCTATTTGATTGGGAAGGGGCACACAGTTGAGCCAAATGACCTCCCTACCCAATGTCCATGTGTCGTCTCACTATTTGAATTTGTCCAGTGCCAAGTAACAATTAAGCCAGAAAGTCAGAGCAAAAATTGAAAGTTGCATTTTTTAAAATCATGTAATAGGACTAGTGTGGTCTAAATGCCAGCAACAACCCGCAATGGTCTTTCTATTGATGCCACAATTCTACACATGATTTTTGCAAAACAAGTTGTGATTTTCTTTTACATATTAGGCCAAATCCATATAGTTCAGTGGTACATGACCAATTGTGGTTATCAGTGATAGTGTGATATGTATTTCCATTTGGAGATAAATACTTATTACTCACACTACAATTTACTATTGTGTCCTAAATGTTCATGTTTAAATTTATTAAATTTATTATATATGCACACGCACAATATATGGACTAAGTATTAAAAAATGGATGCTTAAAATACCAGAGCCACCACGTACTTTTGTTTTGAAAGTAAGAGTAGGTAATGATTCAAATAATACCAAAGGAAGAGCATATTTGTAACTTCATGCTTGCCTTTTTGTGCACATATGCATTTCCATTAATAGGAGTTAGATAGAGATATGGTTCATAATTTAAACCTATAATCCTGAACAGAAAGTTTTCATACTGTTTGCGAAGAAACGAGTAATTAATCGTTATTGGCCTGGGTTGCAATGGCCACCAGCTGGGGCCTACCATGGTTAGAGCCTATACTACATTAATTTTGTTCTCTATTGCAGGTTCATCACTAAGCTTCTTTCCAGAAATACTCTTTAAATGAAGCCCTCTCCCTCTCACTTTCTCTCTATCTATCTCTCAATCCATCTATCGCTCACATATCACACAAAGAACTAGAGGCACTGGTTGTTTTACAACAGAGGGGGTATGGTTTGTTCCAAGATTGGATTGATATAAATTTCAGTTTCTAGAGGAAGAATTTCCAGTTTCTAACTTTTGTAACTTTGTAATGTGAAATTTAATAACAAGCTCACTTAATGGAAGGGTTTTTTATATTGACTAAACACCAAGACATACCCTATACCTTGTGCATATGCACTGTATGGTCATGTATTAATGCTTGTCCTTATGTTATGTATGTGCATGTGTGTGTCTGTATATTTGAATATGTACATCTCTGTGGGTGTGGCCAATGTTTGCTTGTGCTTATTTGTACAGTGTGTGTGTGTGTTCATATTTATGAATATATTAAGAATCTCTGAACTGCAGATACAGTCAACCATTAGTGAACATCTAAATATTTTCCTATAAATAAAAATACAGGATTTTAGAAATCACAGTAATTTTGGAGATGATGTTGCTTTAATGGAATTGCTTTATATTCTCAAACATGAACTTTACGGATGTATATACGAATATCAAAAAGCAGCAATAAGAATGCTTAAAAGTTGAAATATTCAAAGTGGATGGTTACTTGGAGTAAGATGCAAAGGGTCTAATGAGTTTGAAATTAATTTCAACCAGTAAACAGTAAGTTGTTCAAATTGTGAGACAGAATGCTCTGGGTTTCAACTGAAGATTTTCTTGTACCCAACTCCATCCAAATTATTGAACATTTGCCTCGAGTCGAGAACAAAGTCTATTGGTGATCAAGGTAACAATTGGTGATCAAGGTAAAATAGATATCCCAAGTCTGGAAGGAACACCCAGCCCTCGGGCATTACCTGGTGACCGCAGTGCTCCTATGACGTTTAGAAAATTACGAATTGCAGGGGCTGTTTAGCACTGGGTGGGTTAAAGGTTTAGTGACGCTTGCATCTCATTAGAAAGGAATCCATTAGTTTTTTTTGTTTGCGTTTTAACCTTGGAATGTTTCGAATGTCGAAAAAGGTGGAGGAAGGTCTTTCACTTGCCTTGTTTCCCCATACCATGTATTCTCCTCTAAACAATAATTTCCCCAATCCCTGCTGTTTAGCAATTTCGCCTTTATTCGTCCCATTTTCCCTCATCCAAAACCACCTTTTCCAGTTCATTTTTCACTTCATGGGGCTCTTTCGTGTTTGGAGTTCTTAACTTTACCTATTTCTTCATCCTCCATTTTATCAATAGTTTTATTTCAGTTTTTTTCCTTCTGTTACGTTTCTTTCTTGTATGCCAGCTCACCTTCATCTTTGACGCTTCTCTAATCTGTCTGCGGTGTTTTCTTTGTGTCTCTCCTCATGCTGTCTCTCTATCTATTTCACTCACCCCTCTCTCTCATTATCTCTCTCCCACACTCTCCGTCTCTCTCACACACGCACTCTCTCTCTCGGGATTCAGGGATTCTCTCGCCCTGGCAGACCACTCCTCAGAGCTGTGGCTAATAAAGGGATCACAACGAAAAAGAAAGCGCTTGTCTAGGTGTCTGCTCTCAGAATGGAGGCGCGAAGTGCCATTGGAAATCAATTCATGTGATGACTTCAATAATGATACTGAGGGCTGTAAAAACTAGCCATGTAGAAAAGGGAGATAAATTGGGTCAAAGGCCGCCACTGGAAGGAGTCGAGTCACGTTACCTTATTTCCAGTGAAATCACTTTTTCCCTCTTAATGTTGTTAACTCCTAGAATTTTTAGGAAACTCTATAAACCCAGCAATGATATACTTAAAACGATATATAAAGAAATCTGCCATCCAAATAACAACAAGTAATGCTAGACGGCTCCCAGGTATCGAAGCAGTGCCACAGTAAGAAATCATAGTTCTAGATTAAAGCTGATCCCTATCAGGGCTCATTAAATTTGCAGGATAAAAGAGACAGCCTTAGCGCAAATATGGTTATTTTCCCAACTGAATAAACCGTTGTCACTTAGCCCAGAAATTGCAAGTGTTAAGCCAGTTTGCATTTTAATTTGGCCCTGAAGTTACTTATTTCATTATTGATCAAACATAATGCTGAATCAATGTTCATCTTGTTACCTGGGACATTTCCATGTAATACAGTGATAGCACTGCCCGGAGTTACTCATTCCAATTCAAAACTGACTTTACGAGAAATCGATGGTTATTTGTTACTGATATAAGACTTTGTAAAGAGTGTTAAGTCTCCGTGAAACCCGAAAAAAGACCCCGGCATAGTCAATGAATTTATGTACTCCACCAGTTTGCACCGTGAACCCTCCTATACCAGCAACATGAGAGTCCCATTTCAAAATAAATTTCAATCTAATCAACTATTCTGGTTAAATCGATCAATAACTCACGGCATCCATCCATCTATTGGTTATCGTGTACAGTATCTCCGTCTGTAGATTAGACCAATTAAAACAGTTAGCATTAAATATAACGCAATATAACCCGGCCAAAGTTAATTATAGCATATCTTTGGGAATGGTGATATTGTCGATAGGAGATGAGTAGATAGGATGGTAAATTGATGGACATGCTGCAGACACAGCCATACATTCAGTTTTAAATCACATTCCCCGGACGTAAGGGGAAAGAAAAAGAACGGTGGGGTCGAGAGTATTTTGTATTCGAAAAATGTTTCCAAACTTATTTTTAATGTATGCCCCACGTTCCCTCCCCCCTTCTCTTTTTTTAAGATCAATTCTGTTTGGAAATAGCAAACCAGAGCTAGAGAGGGAGGGAGGGAGGGGGGGGGGGGGGCTGTTTGTCTCTGGTTTGGCTCTGTTTGGATTGATTAATTAACACGTCCCCGTGGTATTTGTCTAGCCAGAGAGCCAGCGAGAATGCGAGAGAGAAGTATTCTCCAGGCGATCATTTTTTGTACTGAGAGATGCCCACTCAGTTCGGGCCCGATTTCAGTGAGTAAAAGTTCAGTGTAAATAGCATTCAAACAATCAGACGGAAAGCCTATAATAAAACACTTGGAAGCCCCCACAGGATCGACAGCACAATATTTACCAAAGACTCCACGGCAGCGAAGCCACTAACAGCAGTAGGCTGCTTGCCACTAGGAGCCCTGACCTCCCTAATCAATTACTACACAAACTCCAGGATTTAACCACAAAATCATTATTTATGGGTTCCTTTTAACATTCACCTCGCAGTTGCTTGCCTTTGACAGCCCCGTGAACCGGTTTCATCCCCCCCTATCCCTAGCTGGTAAACGGCAGTGACTGCAATCTGGTGTGTCTCGCACTTGCACATGTGTTTTAAACAACTAGTTGTGGCTCAAGCTTCTGACGCACAACATTTTGCGAACAGAGCAATATCGGAGCCATCAAGGACAGTCTGTAACTGTAATGGCAAGGAGTTGTCATGTTTGTGGTATGCTACTGTGAAATGGTTGTTTTCTGAAACCCCCTTCCCAATTCTTGATTACAACGTTGCTGATACTCGAACGATGGATTTTCTTTTAACAGCAAACCAACATAGTTTGCTTTGGAAGGCTAACCGTAGTTTACTTAACTATAGCGTTTAAATAAAATGTCATGCCTGTGTGTCAGCTATCCTGCAACGAGCCTTCTACGTGTGAAATAAAGGAAAACCCGCGCACCGAAGGGCACGCTGCGGAGATCTAACCGGAATTTAGATGCAATGTTTGCCCATCGCTAATCCCTGCTTGCTGATGGGAGGGAAGTCGCTCACAGGTGCCTGACACTGAGGCTTCGCATTCGATAGCGCCTCATGAGACCAGGGACCATGTTACGAAAGAAACTGGAGCTCTTTGTCAGTGTGTCCCATTGACCCGTTTCGCAGGTTTCGAATTAGTCTCCGCAGTTCCCCCCAAGATTTGGGGTGGAGGGGGCTGGGGGGGGGGGGGGTACTGGGAATCTCCTCGAACGCTGTCTACAAAAACAGTGACTGTCACCATCTCAGCATCCAAATGAGAAATCCGTGTCTTAATAACTACAATTCGTCAACTCGCTTGGGCATGATCTTAAAACAACAATGCCAATTCACTCATCGCTTACTGCTATTGTATTTGGCCGAACCTATTTACAAACAGCAGTACATGTATAAAATATACTTCACACTAGCTAAGTACAACAGCGAGGACAACAACTGCTGAGATGATGGGGGAGGTCTTCGGATGCATTTAAATAATTACTTATTTTAAGAAAACAAACCAACGTTATTTGTAGGGTCACATTCTCGCGTTGCACGAAAAGAGGTTCTTGAATTCGATGTTTTTGAAAAGGCCGGGTCCTATGTTTAACCTTCGGCATTGGGGAAGAAACAGCAGTAACTAATTTGAAATCCCTCGACGTTAAAATGCCGTCCCTCTGCTGTAATGAAATTTAAGAGGTAGAAGTCTTAAGAGACACCCCGATCTCCCCAAAGGTCTTCCTTTTGTAAACGTCTCCCTCCCAAGAATTTGCAAATAAAAGTTGATGTTATTAAGTAGATTTTTTTTTTAAAGTGGTTGTGTCACTGGCTTGCAGACCAGTGGGTGCTCCAAACATTGTGGGTCATTAATTTTGTTTTCTTTTCAAATCAAGTGTCAGCGCAATTAACAGTTTTTGATCAGAGGGCTGCTAGAGATTGATTCCATATGCGATAAGGAATGTGCAACTTGTTACCGGACGCCCCGGAATTACGGAAAAAGCTCCAAAAGTGTAATTCGAAGAGTGTTGGCTGCTCTTTTTTTCCCAACACTTTGATCTCTCCCGCTCTCTATTTTTTTTTCTCTCTCTCCAGCACTTTTTTTTCCAGCATTGACTGTTTCCCCACAGATTCTCGTTTGGTTGAAGTGGCGCTCCGATTTTATTTGTAAATGAATGCCCGTCTGGGATTTATTGATTGAAACAATCATCTGATTGCAGCATTCAAAAATCTCCTCGGGATTTCGTCTGGCAAAAGACACCCTATATATGGCTCAGTTTTAAAACTGGCTGCTGTCAAGTTTCTTGATGTTGCATTGCAGACAAAGCTACAATTGTAAAGAGCAATATTAGACTCATTTGTTTGCCAAGGAAAAGCGACGGGTTTAAGTTATATTATAGGAATTATAAAGGTGTTATAAACCAATCCCAAAGGATCCTAAATCTCACTGCGAATGTGAATGTGACGGATCGATTATATATGTGTAATGCATATTCCTGTGGGATTTTCTGCGTGGTGTTTAACATTAGGGGAAATATAAATATTTTTAAATGGACCAAAATAAAACTCAATCATGCTTCGCAGTCATTAAAAGTCTATTTACAGTTCACAGCGGAAGTCGCAGTGAGGGACAAGTACTGGTCCCAACTTTGTTTTACAAAAAAAGGATCGGTTTCAGATTATGGAAGATTTTATAGCGTTCACTTTAACCATGACTTCTTACACATTCCCTGAAGAGGTTTATAAGTGTAAAAGGAGTAACGAGTGTTAAAGAGGAGTAATAAATCAGCAGCTGGCCAGCGGGTCCTGACACCGCCCGGAGATGCGGCACGTGTCATGGCCCGGGCCCGAGTGCCTCAGAGCGGGCAAGTGTCCCAGGCTGGAGCGCCGTTCAAGACAGCTTCATCCCACTTTGGCTCTTTCCGAGCGCGAAACGAGCCCGTCTTGACCTTTCTTATTTGACTTTCTTCCCATCCAGGAATTAATTCTACAAATGTACATTGGATAATGGCGCTTCTCGTTTGGTGACTCCCCTGTAATGAAATCCCCACATTTACTTTGCCCCGCAGGAAACAATTGATCCTAAATAGCGCAATGGCCTGTCCATGAGTGAATGCGCATAACATGCAATAATGTCTCGCTTAGCAGAAACTGTCATCAAAAAGCATTGTGCCACAGGATTGAGCTGCTGCTTGCTTGTTCCTCAGAAGTATTTAATGCTTTATTACTTAACAGTTATTATCATTCCTGGCATAAATCATTTTAAAACGACCAAGTATTGAAAAGCGTGTTGATTGCACAATAATTTAATGTTGCTCCTAGGTCTTCAAAGGGTTAATAACAACAACATATTCAGTACCATATGTCCCCTAAAATCAAGAGGCTGGCTTATTCACTCGACTAATTGATTTTTGTACAGTGTGTACTTCAGCCGGTAAAGTTACTCATTAAATTAATTGATTATTAGTGCGTTGGTGCTGTTGCAGATGTCAATGACAGAGGAGACACGTTTCTTACTGAGCATATTTAAAGCAGTCACAATCCACGTGTCTTTCAGTAAGTAACAAACATCTAAATTACTGATAGCACGATATGAAGTACGCTCAGTGACACGGGGCAAATCACATTAGCATAACAATACAGAATCTATAGAAAGGCAGCGTCCAAGCGCTGGATGCCATGACCTCCAATTCCTTACTGATCTCTGTGGCTGCATCACCTGTGTTCCAACATTTGCCCTGGCCGCCTTCCCCCCCCCCCCCCTTTTTTTTTATGTGTCCAATGTTAATCATTGTTTTCGCTCATTTCCCATTGTCGCACTTTCCTAAGTCCTTCCCGTTTTCTACATTTAGTGCTCCGGCCCCTCCACATTCTTCAATCAATTGTTTGAAATCACTTTTTGTTTTAGCCTTTTCTCTGCGCGTTTTCCCTATTCTGATCTTTTCGATTATTTCCTTGTGATCTGCTCTCTTTAATCACGGCCCTTCAGTCTGTTTATTTCGTGTCCTTAGTCTGCGTCTCTACTCCTATTTGCTTTAGATGATCATATTTTCAGCCTTGTGTTCTTGGCTTTTTTCATTCTTACTTTTCCTGTTACCCTTTCATCCCCCTCACTCCCCCTTTCCCCGCAGAAGTGTTTAATCTTTTTCTTTCGTTTTTCAAAAGATGTGCTCAATACTTCCTTTCCGTTTTCCCCACACTTTACTCTCCATTACCCCATTCCCCTGCCTTTTTATGGAGCCCTTCCTACCCTTTGTACCACTTTATTTTGTCCTGATGTGATCGCTGTCTTTTCCCCCACACATGCAAACGAAGAATTCCCGAAACACCCTCCTGTCTAAAGACCCGCAATCCTGAATTTGTTTTTTTTATCAAGATGATTAGAATTCCGTCTACATGACACATGGCAATGTATTTGAAGTAATTAATAAGCTAATAATCTACCCCCCTCCCTCCTCTCACACCTCCCCCACCACCTAGTCCTCCCTGCAAATAGCCTGCTCAGAAATGGGACTGAGGTTGATTCCGCCACAAGCCTGGCTCAAATAAAACTTAAAATAGCAACCAGCTTCCCAATGCGACGCTGATCTATAACCAAAGATGCAGATGGGTCTTTGTCCTTGCAAAATCGCTAAGCACGGATCGCGTCGAGAACACAGGCCAGCAAACACTTCCCTGCGAAATTAAAGATTTGAGTTTAATAAAGCAGTTTTTTTTCTCTCTCTAAAATAAACTATGCAAGGCAACAGTGTTCCGAGAGTGTGCGTAAAGTCGCGCTGCGGCGAATTCCTCCCACGCGCGAAGCACTCCTATCGCATAATCGAGAGCCCAAGGTAGGGCTGGATTGCTGTTTAAAATGGGTGAGTACAGGCCATTGAGTTACTTTCTGCATTCTTTCTGCCTAAGTCCTCGAATCCACTAAAGAAAAACAACAACTAAAACGTCTGATTGCTAACACCTCTCTCAAAAATCAGTCAATAATTCGATTTCTAATTTGTAATCCCACTAAATTCAATAGAGGAATTTAATCACCTACCGCCACTTAACCAGACCAGAAAAATAAAATCTTTTTAAAAAATTACTTTATTCTTCAAACAATGGGTGGGCGATTATCTGACATCAAATACCAGAAAGATGAGCCATAAAGCGATTAGATGCGGTACATACAGATTTAATATATTGATTCGGAGAATTTCAATCCAAGGGGTTTGATTCACTCTAATCCGCATTTATTACAACCTCGTATTTAGCTTTATCATGCAGACCTATCGTTTCAGAACACCACGGCGTAGCAAGGAACAGGGAATAAACAACGTGGGGTCATAAATTTGCTAATTACAGTTTAGGGACAGGAGTAAAAAGTGATAATGAGTTTGGTATTAAGGCACTGGCGTTTCTGCCATTCGCACCGCGTAATTTACCAGCGTAACAACGGGACTGGCAGCTTCTGGGGTTGCGCCGGGCTTCTCTGTGTTTTTCAATTTGCTTTAGTCCGCTTTGATGTAAAGTGGTGACTCTGGAACCGTTTGAAGTCCATTATTAACACCGAATTAAGTGGATCCCTGAACTATATTGCCCACTCGCTGCCTGCACAGAATCGGTTCCTGCAGCGCAGGAAACACCAGCCCGCTTTATACATATATATATGGAAAATTTGGTAACAAGCAAAACTTCCTTTAACAAAATAGACATCAGGATAAAAGCCCCGAGTCTATGCATTCTGCCTCTGCGCCATCGAAACTAAGTATCTGCTTAACAAAGTTAAAACAATAGTGGAGGAAGAATAAAGTTTTGTCAGGCTGCTGGTTAAAAAAAAACTACATCAAAGCGATTTCAACTTGTTCGGATTCCGTTTTGTCTTACTTATCTCGGCTTTCTTTGCCTTGTTTTCTTTTGGTGCCAATTATAGTTCTACAAATGCGCAGCTTTTTAAAAAAAATCCCCGTGGCAAAAAAAAAGTGGGAGGCCAATGTTCTTCTTTAAAACATTTGGGGCGGGCGTGTTTTTAGCCGGAGAGTCGGTACTGATTGGCGATCGCAAACTGCGACTTGAAAGCAACTGAAATAAAAGATCGCGACGTCAGTAAATAGATTTGGGAAAGACACGCTCTGTGACAAAGGCAGAGATTGAGGGGGGGAAAAAAACTGCGGCGGACCCTAAAGAAATAGGAGGGGCTTAAGCTAATGCCAGAAATGTCAATCAGGCCATCAACTCCGAATAATCTCCACGAATCTGTTAGGACCTGACCTGGGCACCCTCAGATCAATAGCAAGTTGAGAGAGCGATCGGATCGGTTACAGAGCGCGTCTGCATGTGGAAACGTATACTTTCAGCTGAATCTATAGCATTAAAAGTGGATACTCCGGCGCTTTCTGCACAGCGGTTTCTCTCGAGTAGTCACTGACCATGTCTTTCCCACAACTGGGATATCAGTACATTGCTGCTACTAGGCCACTTTACCCAGATCGCCAGGGCATCACGTCTTCCAGGGCTGGAAGCGATCTGACGGCGCCCGGCGCTGCTTCTACTGTACTAACCATGTATGGATCCCCTTATGCCGCTCAAGGATACGGCGCCTTTTTGCCTTATGCAGCCGATCTGCCCATGTTTCCTCAGCTGGTAAGAACATTTATGTCAATTTGCTCTCTCTCCTAACTCCTTTTACTGTCGGTAAATCATTAAAAAGAGAGAGATTGGGGGGAGGAGGGGGGGGGTAGAGTTTGCTGCGATCAATCCAAACAGAAACCCGGGGAAGCGGCGATTCTGCCCTTTCAGATATATTTAAAAGAATCACAGCTTTAATTTTCGCTGCAGAGTTTCTCTCTCTGGCTCTGTCTGGAAAAGTTTGTGAATTGCGTTTGTCAGTTTCACCCGCGCTTCCTTGTCAGTTTAACTTGCAGATTCCTTGCAGTTTGCCAGCTCCATTTTTGTTTCGTTTCTTGCCAGTCTTTTAAAAAAAACTTTTCTGCCCCTCTTTCCTTAATGCCACCCTCCTCCTCAGCGCCCCCCCCCCCCCCCCCGACCTTTTAATCTTTAATTGAGTGGAATGTATTTCAAAGACCAATTATATTTTCACCCAACTTTTATTGTGTTCCACATTTTTTAACACTCTCTCTCTCTGGTTTCCCCCCCCCCCCTCCACTCCTCTCCCCCCCCCCCCCCCCACTCTCTCTCGTTCCTGTTCAGGGTGCCCAGTACGAACTAAAGGACAGCCCGGGAGTGCAGCATCCGGCTTTCCCCCATCACCACGCCGCCTATTACCCTTACGGCCAGTACCAGTTCGGGGACCCGTCCAGGCCGAAGAACGCCACTCGGGAGAGTACTAGCACTTTGAAAGCCTGGCTGAACGAACACAGGAAAAACCCGTACCCCACCAAGGGGGAGAAGATCATGCTGGCCATCATCACCAAGATGACACTGACCCAAGTGTCCACATGGTTCGCCAACGCGCGGAGGAGGCTTAAAAAGGAGAACAAGATGACTTGGACTCCGCGAAACCGGACGGACGAAGAGGGCAACTCGTACGGCAGCGACCCGGACCTGGAGGGGGAGAAAAAGGAGGACGACGAGGAGATCGACTTGGAAAACATCGACACGGAGAATATCGAGAGCAAAGAGGACGAAGACGAGCAGGACACGGACTTAAACTTGGACTGCAAGCTGGACGGCCGCAGCGACTCGGAAATCTCTGACACTTTCGACGACTTGAACGGTTCCGAGGACGGTTTTCTGAAATCGGTGGTAAAAGACAGCAGGGTGACTGAAGAGAAACGGAGAGACCTCTCGCCCGAGATCTCAGGACAGTCCAGTGGGGACCAGAGCAAAAACGGCGCCGAGAGGAAAAGCCCTGGCTCCCCAGCGCCCGAGAGCAATCTCTCGGTCAGTCAAAAGCCTAAGATTTGGTCTCTGGCCGAGACGGCCACCACGCCGGACAACCCTCGCAGGTCTCCCCAGATCAGCAGCTCCCCTGCGGGACCCGCGGCCACCTCCCTGCTCGGCCAGCACAGACTTTTCGCCTGCCCCATGGGCAAATTTCAGAACTGGACGAACCGAACCTATTCCCACCACCCCCTGGCTTTAATTAATTCCAATCACTTCCTCGGACTTAGCACTGGCCAGGCAGTCCCCGCTGCCGGTGTCCCCGCGTTTTGCACTGTAAGAGGAGGCGAGGAGCGGGCTCAGTCAGCAGAACCCACGGTAACAGGTACATTAAACTAAAATCACACACACACACACACAGACAAAACACGGGGCAGTCAACCTTTGAGAATACCCTGCACAATTCGCAAAGAGAGGCCAACTTATTATGAAAATAAATAACACTGAATTCGCGAGCAGAAGAGTTGGGCCTTTTCAAAAAAGTTCAAATGAAACTTAACTCAACAACTGATCTCCAAAGGTACCCAGGGTGTTCTGGATTAATTTTATTCACTGGTTAATATCTACACAAAGGCGTATTTTTAAAATCGATACTGAGATTTTTACATCCTGCTCATGTAAAGTCCCACTGCTCAACTGTAACCAAATACAAGACAGAGCTAATACAAGGTGCAATCAAAGTAATGGGATAATGATTTTTTGATGGTGAAAATTGCATTTATTATAAACTGATCTTGAGCACCAGTTCAGAAGATAATTTCTAATTTGATTGCAATAACTTTTTTCCAGTAAGTATTAGATAGCAAAAAATGGGACCTGTGTAATAAGATAACGCTCATCCTGTGTCATTTTCGGATTACTTTATCTTTTAAATCGTATAATTGGTAACGATTCCATAAAGAAGTTGAGTCTCAGCGTCTGTCCTTTGAGTAAAAGTGGATTCGGTAATGGCGAACAATATCAATGCTAAGAACTCGTTATTATTTACAGATAGAAGCAGTGCCTTGGAACTAGAGAAAAAAATAGTAAAGACAGCTTTTCAGCCGGTTCAGAGACGGTAAGAAACATGTTTCATTCTTCACTGCATAATTCCCACGATTTTGCACCAGCCCCAGAGATCTCTGCAGTCATAGGCGTGCAGCCCTCTCTGTGTACTTTTCACTTCAGCTGAAACTACATTCAAAACTTCAATTACAATATTTTATGCAAAATATGGATGTCAAACTTTATTACAAAAAAATTATCAACACTGATCCACAATAATTTTATTCGTTTCAGACCTCAGAACCAACTCGATGCAGCCATGGTTTTGTCGGCGCTCTCCTCTGCATAGTCCATTTTGGGTTTTTTTTTAAACTTTATTTTGTAACCATTTTCTTGTTGAATGGAATGTAAAAAATGTTTTCTCCCTGTATAGTTTAAGCTGTAAGCATGTATGTGTACTAAACTAAAATTTGCTAATGTAACACTAGCCAACAAGGCGTGTATCAATTAGTTGAGTTTGTGACATAAAGTGGAACCCAGTTTTTTTTTGTAAGTCCAGTGAGAATTAGTTATCACCTGGTGTTCGAGATGTTTTGTATATACCGCAAACAAAAAATGTACATACGTGTGAACGAAATTGTACAAGAAAGTATATATTTTTGGCTAATAAATGAACAGTTACGACTTTACCTTTGTGTCTGTATTTTCAAAGCTGCCATTCCCTGGGAACCTTTCAGAATTCTGTTCACTCTGTCCATTGAGATAGATGTATGGTTATCAATTGACATTTCAGCCAAAAAAAACAGAATCCCGTGTTGAAATATTTCCCATGTAAGTACTGCCTGGAATCCCGTCCTTTTAAAATATCTAAATATCCCGGCAAAGGAAGATTGTAAGCTGCTTCACTACAAACTTTTAAAGATCTTTTTAAAAATATATTTTTTAGCAAATGACGTTTGATGTAACCAGTATTAATTGGTGTAAGCATACAGGGTTTCCTCTATTTTTTTTTGGACGCTGGTGTTTTTAACTTGAACCTTAAGCACCCATAAATTGTAGCTAATAGTTAAACTCTCCCCAACTGCCGAAAAAGTGCTCCGATTAAATTGCCACACTTCCTTTTAAATATTATTAAGGACGCCAAAATATTGCATTCCAGTATAGCTTAGGTGTTTGTTTAGCTATGAAATTTTGTAAAGCAATGTTTTGGAAATCACTGTGTTATAGGCTTTAGTAATACTTTCACTGGTTGCAAGAAACCATAATGTGGTTAAAAGATACGATTTCAGTTTTTTAAAAAATCACTGCAATATTTTAATGCGGGATGATTGTAGATGCTTGAGACACTTACGCAGTATAATGACTAAATGACTTGTATAATATCAGACCCCCGAAGGGCAGACACTGACTGGTGTGTTGGGTTTTGGACTGAGGCAGGAGAGGGGGCGGGGGGGGGGGGGTGGGGCGGTAAGAGTCGGGCTTAGAGCGCCTCCTACAGCCAGACATTCTGAAATGCCGCAGTAATAGCCAGAGAGAACCGACACAGATTTAATGGTAGTACATCATGGGGAGAAAAGAGTCATAAAACGGCAGCTGCCTAATTCACTCCTGCTACGTTCAAACCGCTCATTTTGTAAAATTTGATGGTCTGTGCGAAAACGATATTAACTTTTACTCACTGCCTAAGATTATTTGCAGAAGCTGCGGGATTGGGGACGAACTTGTCATTTATCCTTTGGTGTTTTTGGCAAAACAAAACCTCCCCAGCTGTGGAGTTATGAAAATGATCGAGGTTACAAGTCAGGTTTTAATCGGTTCTCAACTTTGGACAGAAAGTTGCCGAGGTTGCTCCATGTGAGTCGGCCATCTCCCCCCCACCAGCCACCCCCCCCCCCCCCCCAACACACACACATTCCCAGAAAAGGAAACATGTTCACGAATGAAATGTGCAGAATCGTTTCAACAGGCCCTAGCCAGTTGTCTCTGCTGACAGATTTGCAATTGGTAAAAAGAGAGTATTTATTGAAAATAAGTCTGTTGATTATTCATTTAAGAAAAGGGGGTGGGGGGGGGGGGGGATTGGTCCCCCGCTTGAATTACGGAGTTGAAATGATTGCTTCAAGTCTCATGCTCATTTCTAAATAGATTTTTAAAAACCTAGTTGTTTCCTTTCGGAACTCTCTTAATAATAAATGATGCTAAAAAGATCTTTTTAGGTATTTATTCGCCGCTGTTGCCAGATCCTTTTAAATATCTGTTGGTGTTTCGTTGTGGTTGTAAATGCATTGTAATCGACCTAATGAATTTCGTTGAGTGTCCTATTGTCAAAATAATAATGGATTCTGGAGTCAAGAATTCTGTACCCTTAAGTGTTGCTTAGACATCAACAGGGGATGCCCCAAGCTCAGTTTTTTTTTGGAGGGTGGCGAGGAAGAATTGATACCAAACAGAATGTTATTACTGGACTCTTAGCAGTCCACAGATTACGTGTTTAAGATTTGATGAATAAAGATCTCGGCATCGCGTTAATTTATAATATATGGAGCCCAATCGTTTGAAGTGCATTTACGTTTAGCCTCAGAGCAATCGAGGGTGTAAAAGAGAACCATGAAAATACACTCATTTAAAATGAAATTCCCTTTGTTAGATCATGTAATAGTTTCGCAATCTTTTTTATCCGAGAAATAATGATTTAACGAAGGTGTGATTTAAAAAAATATATACTCCTTCTGCCTGAGCAACAGGGAAACTATTGTGACTTAGTTGCGCGAATCAGAACTCAGTAACTTAATCCAGGACGATTTATATTTCGCATGCTTGTATTAAAAACAATCCATATTTCTGCAATTAGTCAACTCAATGTGGTGGGCGGTGTATATTTTAGTTTCTTTTTATTAAGCGCGTCAGTTGCAAATAGTTGTGATTGCGATATTGATTCAAGTCGATGAAACGTGCAAGTGATTTTTTTTGGTACGAATTAGCTCAATGTTGCTTTAATTAAAATGTTTGGATTTTTCTGGGTTAGCTGTTTGGTTCGGTTCCCACTCTCCATTGTGGCTCCGTGAATGCATAGTTAAGTAGACAGTGCAATATGTAACGCCGAATCTTGTCTCCTCAAAAAAATATTTCAAACAATGTAAGAATCCTGCTGCCGGCCTTTTCTCCTGGTCAGCGCCACCGAAGCTGAAACTTCTGCCTTATTTCACGAGTCGCACTTTGGAACCATCTCAAATAGTATCATTACATTCAAAGCACTTGACGAGTTTAGCCAAGATTGAGTAGTGCGAGGTTCGCGGATTGGCAATTACTGGGCCCTGGTACACCTTCGTGCCGGATAGAAAGTTTCACAGTCTGACGGCAGTACATCAACTATACCCTTGTCATAATCTGATACTTTATCTGGACTTTGTGCTTTTTCTTTCCGCTCATTTGAGCAACGGCTGCAAGTTTACTCTCGTCAACACTCGATTTCTTGTACATAGTGAACCGTAACATATCAGCAAAACCGTCATTAGCGTCTTCTTTGTTTTATTTTTCATTAAAAAGCGTGAATATTGTATTGGGAAACTGTTTGCAAGTCAAGGAAGAAGTTATGTGGAGATCTAAGTTTAGTCCTAAACTGGACCGGACCCAGGCATTTACTGTTTCTGTCGCCCTGTCTATGCATCGCATTTATGTCTTGACAACTCTCGCCCCTGTACGCATCGTTCTATCTCAGTGTCTCCCTTCCCCTGTTTTCCCCTCCCTCCCTTTCCTGTCTAATCAATTATCTGCCCACCATTCCTGTTCAAAAGTGAACTCATTACGCATATTCATAAATCATCTCTGGTTGGCCTGACACTGATTGATGCAATCATCTTTTAAAAAAACTTTTACTCCGTTTTTCACTAGTTAGCTCGGTGAGGGATTAAAAAGAAACACACACGCATAGAAATTCGGGCATTTTCAAGAGCAAGACGGGTCCAAACTGACTTCATTTAGTGGCGAAAACTTTAGCACTGGACACCAGTCGAACTTGTTTGAATTTGTGACTTGTTTAAGAGTTAGATAGTTTAAACTTTTACAGCGTGTTAAACAAACCCAACCCGGATAGTTGTATATTCACTTCAAGTTGGATAATTCCGCGCTTTCAGCTTTTTCAACATGTTTCATGGTCTCCCTAAAACAGACAGGAAGTTTCCTGTCTTTGAAATGATTTAATACCAGTCATTTTTACTTTCAATTCATCTTTGAAATCATTTTTTAATATAGATTTACTGACTTTTAACCGAGTCCACAGTACTTCCAATTTTGAATATTGAAGGTCGCCTGATTTTTAGAAATATATATTGGGGGCGCGAGAGAAAATTTGATTTGGTTCAGATTGATAGTATGGATGGTATTGTTCGAGATGAGAAATCCTCCATCCGACTCAGCAGTGCAAGCATTTCAGTGTCTTGGGAAGGGGAGAATGGAGACTGGCGTTACATCCCCAACACAGACAGGTGTTCCAGCTGCTGTCCTCCATTCCCTGGGTTAAAAGGGAAGTTTTCAACTTAATAGCGGGGTTCCCCCAGTAAACTCTCTGGAAATCTACATCACAATTTATGTTCGTCTTGAAATAACCTTCGGCTACGTTTACTTTTCACATTTCCCGAGAGTTAAACATGTTCCAAACTTTTGCACTGGTTCTGTTCATCCGGCGAATGTCATATCATTTCTTGTACGAATCCTTTCAGTAAAGCAGGAAGTAATCAAGTTGCCGATGGAAATAATTTAAACTCTGGTGTATTCCCCCCCCCCCCCATACCTGTTTGTTAATAGGTTCCTGGGATGCTTGGTGTGGCATGTAAGCCTGGTAGCAGAGGATTGCGAGACACATTGCATGTCCAGATGTTCTCGTTCTTGGGGGAAATGTTCCAATTGGTTGATGTAGGGAAGATCTTGCGCTGTAAAGGGGTGTAAAAGCTTAGAAAAGTATGTAGAATTTTCTTCCTCGCAAATATATATATTTTCTCAAATATTGTGTTTTTGTTTAGAGCAGCCGGTAACTTAAGATTTTGTCGCCACTCCTGCCAGGGGAAGGGAGGGTGGAAATGGTACCAATTGCGGGACAGGCTTCACTGTCAAGGCCCGGGGAGTCAATTAACAGGAAGGAATAAGCCACCTCTGAAGCTATTGGGTTCCCTGATTGTTTGGAAGTGAGGTAACAACACATGAAAAAAAATCAAATGCCAAATTGCAGGAATTTATGAATAAGTAGGGTAAAAAGCAAGAACCCACCATGGTATAATTCCGATTTTATAAAGCGAAAGAGGACTGTAGATTAAATTCGTGTGAGTGGTAACACGAAGTATTTGAGACTTTAGTGACGATAGCATAAATAACTCGTGCACATGTTAAAGAGAATGTTCCTTTGTAGTTTCTAAATCAAAAGGAGAAGTGGGAATGATTGCAGTGAAAATAAAACGCCTTCACTCCCAGTTGCCCATGACATTGTTGAACCCTTAACCAAACGATATCCTTATAATCATTCTCTCTTGTGGCTGATATAAGTGCACAACGACAACTCTAATTGTACATCAATTGGCTAAACCAGTTAATTGTGCCAAGTGTATCGCTGTGACAATTCCTTGGTGATTGTGAATTAGGCATTGAGTGGTTATATGCTCCATGGTATCTCCTCCGCGCTGGAGAGTTTCGTTTTCCATGGTTGTTTCAGGTGTCTGCCAAGGTTTATGCGGACACAGTTTAAATTGTCCATGGCCTTCAAGGAAGATCAAAGACAGGGATCTCCTGTCTCAGGTCTTTCACAAGGTGTTTGTAACTCCTTGCCAACTCCATCCGGCTTTCCAAGTGTCATCAGTTTGAAGTCGCATTGTCAAAGATTAGGCGTGTGTGTCCAAAAGGGCCTCAAGCGGTAACGAGGGGGATTGTTCAGGTCCTGGTGGATGGAGAGACGATGGTTTGTTTTCTCTCTATACGCTGGGATTTCCCACAGGATTGCAGCACGGCGATGAATGGGTGGGACAGTGATTTGTGACAACGCGGGGCAACCAGGCTGATGGGGTTGACTCGATAATTCCAGTGATGTAGCACAATGCGGTGTGTAATTGGACATCAACAAGTCGAGTTTTGCTATTTGTGGTCATTACTAGAGCACAGTAGCCAACTCCTGAACGGCCATCATTGAGCAGATAGAGAGATCCTAATCACTCATCGCCACGTGTAACATTTAGGAATTGCGGTGACCCAAATTTGAAAAGCTTTTTGCAGCATAACAATGTTTTTTTTGGTAGCTATTGTGTTGATCCACTTTTATCGATGTGGATTAAAATGGCGAGAATAGGCCACAGCGTGATTTGAAGGCGGGGAGATAAGTAGAGTAGGATGGTCCTTGAAGTGAAAGTAAACACCACATTCCCTGTCTAGCTATACTAGGTTTCTTTGTCCAAATTCTAGTGTAGGCAGTTGCAAGAGTATTTGGTTAGGGTTTGTGTAATATAGGTTTCTGGCATTTCAAAACACCATCTTATGAATTGTGACCTGGGTCCCACACATAGTTGCACTGAGGTGTTTTTTATGCTAACATATATAACAGTTTCTACCTTCCACCAAGTCCAATGCCAGGCATAGGACAAAGTAAGGACATGGCAAGGTGGTATTATTGACCTTAAGTATGAAATTATTCTGCTACTGTTGAAAATGTGTGGTGATTAGTGATTTTAAAATGTGGCAGAGGAATATATGGAAAATGAAAACCCTGCTTTTTTTGACTTACAAGTTTAAGAAATCTGGACAGGCTGTTCCTAAAGTGAAAGCCAGCCTCAGCACAGTGGTCGCATTCTTACCTCTGAATCGGGTTGAAAATTCACTCCAGAAAACTTGAACATGTCATCTAGTGTGTCACTGAGGGAGTGCTGCACTGCCTTGTCAGACTTCTCAGGTGTACACAAAAGATCACACAACACTCTTTGAAGAATAGCAAGTGAGTTCTCCTGGCATTTCAGCCAACAGTTAGCACCTAAAATAGATGGACCAGTTATCTAATTGTTATTTGTGTGTTCTGCTGTGCATCGATCATTACTTTGCTTACTGGCAGTACAGTGGTTAGCACTGCTGCCTCTTAGCAACAGGGACCCGGCTTCGATTCCCGGCTTGGGTCACTGTTTGTGTGGAGTTTCATGTTCTCCCCGTGTTTGTGTGGGTTTCCCCAGGGTGCTCCGCTTTCCTCTCACAGTTCAAAAGACGTGCTGGTTAGGTACATTGGCCATGCTAAATTCTCTCTCAATGTACCTGAACAGGCGCCGGAGTCTGGCGACTAGGGGATTTTCACAGTCACTTCATTGCAGTGTTAATGTAAGCCTACTTGTGACACTGATAAATAAACGTCTGACACTACAAAAATATCAACATTGAAAAATATCATTATTCGGCTTTGAAGCACTTTAGGTCGTGCTGAAGTTGTGAAAGGTGAAGCAATTTATTTCTGGCCAAACCAACAGGTGGCCCTAATGCACACACATTGTAATAATGAACACACACAGTGCAGTTCTTTGTAAGTATTGTCTATCATTACCCGGCAAGGTAAGTGATCTTGCAAATCATGTTGCCTGCAGTTATCCTTTAGCTTGCTGAAATATGTAGCAGAAAACCTGATTGGAAACAAGATGGCATTATACATACTTTCGAGAATGTACCACTGGAAATCTCTCCAAAACTTAGCTTCATCATGTTCAATTAGAAGGAGTCAATAATTCAAAACTTAATATTTTCCCTTGATTTCGGGGTATGTGGTTAAGCATCAGTGTCTGATTGGTTAGTAGTGGCACTCCATCAGGCATTGTTGAATGTCTGCAAGTTCTGACCCGTGAGATTGAAAATTGATGATACTTTGAACTCTCAGTGGAGTATTTGTCAGTAACTGAATACTAGATAGACTTTTTGAAGACAGCAGTTTTCTATGCTAACATTGTGAGATTTTGCACATTATTTGTATTTTGTCTAATAGAACGAAGCTACTTACTGAAGCCATCAAATCCTGGTTAGATTTTAGTTGAGTTTTTTTATTATTAATTTGTAGGACATGGGCATTGCTGGCTGGCCAGCATCTATTGCTCAACGCTAGTTGCCTTTGAGAAGATGTTGGTGAGTTGTCTTCTTGAATCGCTGCAGTCCACATGGTGCGGGTTGACCCACAATGCCATTAGGGAGGGAATTCCAGTGAAGAAACGGCGATATATTTCCAAGTCAGGATGGTGAGTGGCTTGGAGGGAACTTGCAGGTGGTGGTGTTCCCATGTATCTGCTGCCCTTGTCCTAGATGGAAGTGGTCATGGGTTCGGAAGATGCTGTCTAGTAAAGTAAAGTTAAAGTAAAGTATACTTATTAGTCACAAGTAGGCCTAAGATCTAAGGATCTTTGGTGAATTGCTACAGTGCATCTTGTAGATGGTGCACACTATCGGTGGTGGAGGGAGTGGATGTTTGTGGATGTGGAGCCAATCAAGCGGCCTGCTTTGTCTTGGATAGTGTCAAGCTTCTTGAGGTCCAGAGGTAAAAGCGCTATGTCCTTAGCAAGTCTGCGCTAGCACAAGTAGACACAGTAAGAGTTTTAACAACACCAGGTTAAAGTCCAACAGGTTTATTTGGTAGCAAATGCCATTAGCTTTCGGAGCGCTGCTCCTTCGTCAGATGGAGTGGAAATCTGCTCTCAAATAGGGCACAGAGACACAAAATCAAGTTACAGAATACTGATTAGAATGCGAATCTCTACAGCTAACCAGGTCTTAAAGATACAGACAATGTGAGTGGAGGGAGCATTAAGCACAGGCTAAAGAGATGTGTATTGTCTCCAGACAGGACAGCCAGTGAGATTCTGCAAGTCTAGGAGGCAAGCTGTGGGGGTTACTGATAGTGTGACATAAAGCCAAAATCCCGGTTTAGGCCATCCTCATGTGTGCGGAACTTGGCACAAGTAGGACATGCCATGCTTGTGAAGAAACGAGGTGTCATCCATTGAATAATTAAGTGGAGTGTTTGGTCAGGAATGGCAGGATGAGGCATAAACAAATTTTTAAATAAACCCTTCTCAGTGAATATACATTATGCAGAATACTGTGTGGCTAATACACTTACCCTGGTCTGTCAGGTTGAATTCCATTGTTAAATTGTGGGCGGCACGGTAGCACAGTGGTTAGCACTGCTGCTTCACAGCTCCAGGGTCCCGGGTTCGATTCCCGGCTTGGGTCACTGTCTGTGTGGAGTTTGCACATTCTCCTCGTGTCTGCGTGGGTTTCCTCCGGGTGCTCCGGTTTCCTCCCACAGTCCAAAGATGTGCGGGTTAGGTTGATTGGCCAGGTTTAAAGAAATTGCCCCTTAGAGTCCTGGGATGCGTAGGTTAGAGGGATTAGCGGGTAAATTATGTGGGGGTAGGGCCTGGGTGGGATTGTGGTCGGTGCAGACTCGATGGGCCGAATGGCCTCCTTCTGCACTGTAGGGTTTCTATGATTTCTATGAAATGTTCCTGAAATTGTACCCTTTCAATGTGGCTGCTGCTTGATATATAATGTTAATATCGGCACAATCATACCAATATAATTTATAAACATTTCTTGAGTAAACTTAACAGGCCTACTGATGACAGAGTTAATTTAGTGCTCCATATTATAAAGGGAGCCTGATACTGCTACAAAATTAGCACACTGTTAAAAACATTTTATGTTATTCGTCTGATTATATCCATGTCTGCCTTTTTATTGTGGCAGCTTCATATTGGCTGCTCACCAGCCACAAAGGTAAGGTTTATTTAATCGCATTGGCATTCAAACATGTTATTGTTTGGATTGTCACATTGCAATAGAAAACAGTTAGAAGTTGCTTCACAGACAATGCATCCCATCCAGGCCTTCCCAAGCATGAGGTGCAAGATGACAGTATACGTTTCATGTGTGTGAATGCCGTGTCAATGAGATCTGCTATTCAGATGTTTATATCACTAATACCTACAGTGGAGTGAAGTTTCTACCTTTTTTTGACATTACAATGCTTGTTTGCTGTTACAGTTTTCTTTTATTTGTATAAAGACATCCCACACATCCTGTACATAGCAACCCAGCTTTGAATTCTTTAAAAAAAACAGAGACACATCATCTGATATCATGGCAATGACTAGAAGACTTTTTAAACACAATATGAAAAAAAGAAGTATTGAAATGTATCTACTTTCCAAGTTAAATAGAGCAGAAAATAACACTGCAGTGGGCTAAGGAGTTAGCCTGGTTTTAAGTATACTTTTAATAATTCGCTGTAAGTTTCAATGCTTGTTAGTTAAGAATATCAGACAACAAGGAAGAAGAAACAGCAATTTGGCCCATCCAGGTTGTTCTGAATAATCTGAAGTATCATGTTGCTGCTTACTCTCAGTATAAATTCAATACACTTGTTGTAACCTTTATGGAATATATAAACTACACCACACCCGTAGGCAAAGGCATGTGCTCTAAATACAATGGGACAGCAATAAGATCTGACATTTCTATTCAAGACAATCAAGATTGAATTGCGTAATTTATTATCCTAGAAGCTGTTCAAAGACATAAGAAATAGCATCGGCTATTCCATTTATTTGACTATGTTCTAGCAAATAGAGAGAACTCTACTAGCACAGATTCGCCACTGTTCATTTCTGTGGTTCAAGATTATTGTTAAATGCAAAGTGTTTCACTTGCTCCACTGATGGCTGCTCACACTTTATCCAGTGATTAAATGAACCAGAAAGACCAAGTTTGATCCTTAGTTTATGCTGAATTAGTAGAACAGCATTAGCTGCTTGAACAGGGTGGGGAAATTAGCCAAAGTTCTTGTTCCTCTTCAGTACCCAGTGGCATTAACTGGTATTGAATGCATGTGAATGGTTTGTGTGGATAATATTGGACCAGATGACCAAGATGCCATTGTCCCACCCAATGTCCCCTCTAAATATTTGCAGATTGGACAGCAATCAGCCAGTCCCTGTGCAGCCGCACAAAACCAACTTAAAGGATCCGCACACTTAAACAAATCGTCCGTATCCAATAATAAAAAAAGAGGGAGTGTTAATCCTATCTCTGTCATTGTGAAGACACGAGGATGAGGGTCATCTGGGCAAAGTACCAGAGAACAACTAGTTAATGCAGAACCACATCCCAGTGATGAGTGGATAGCTCAGAAGAGGTGGCACGGTGGCATAGTGGTTAGCACTGCTGCCTCACAGCACCAGGGACCCGGGTTTGATTCCCGGTTTGGGTCACTGTCTATGCGGAGTCTGCACGTTCTCCCAATGTTTGCGTGGGCTTCCTCCGGGTGCTCCAGTTTCCTCTCACAGTCTGAAAGACATGCTGGTTAGGGGCATTGGCCATGCTAAATTCTCCCTCAGTGTACCCGAACAGGCGCTGGAGTGTGGCGACTAAGGGATTTCCACGGTAATTTCATTGCAGTGTTAATGTAAGCCTACTTGTGATACTAATAAATAAACTTTCAACTTGTTTTAATGACTAATCTCCCACATTCTTACCTCCGTAAACTTGAACCCACCCAAAGCTTCTGTTGCCCTTATCTTAACTCACGTCAAGTCCGTTCACTCATCACCCCTCTACTCATTGGTCTACATTGGTTCCCTGTTAAGCAATGTCTCAATTTTAAAATTCTCATAATTGATTTCAAATCCCTCCATGGCCTCAGTCCACCCAATCTCTATAATTACTTCCAGCAAGTGGTAATCACCTCGACTCACTTCCTACGAGAGTGGTGAAAGCAGAGACAATGAAGGATTTCAAAGTGAAATTGGATGGCCGATTGAAGGGGGAAAAAAGCATACAGGGTTACAAAGATAGAGCAGAGAAATGGGACTGATAGGATTGTTCCACAGGTCACCATGAATTGGATGGGCCAAATGGCCTTCCTCCTGTGCTGTGATCACACAATGACCCTACTCTACTACTTGAGCATCCCTGATCTGAATCAGTCCATCACTGATATCAGTCCCTGCAGCTGCCAAGGCCCTAGGATTTGGAAATCCTTTCCATAAACCTCTTCATCTCTCTATCTTTCTGTCTTTCTTTAAGACTCTCCTATCCCTTTGACCACACTTTTGATTTTCTGCCTTAATATTGCATTATGTTACTCAATGTCAAATTTTGTTTTATAATACTCCTGAAAAGGTACTTGGGACATTTTCTTTTGTTAAAGGAGGTATATAAATAAAAATTGTTGTTGATATGATAATCAATCTTGCTAACACAAAGAATCCAATGTTTGAACTCCCAATGAAAACTCATCTAGATATTTTCATGACAGAGGCATGTAGATGGAGAGAACCAGTGCTGTAAAAATCTGGCTTTTCTTGCATGTATTATCAATAGCAATATCACAAAGATGATTCTCTCCATGAAATCTCTCTCACTGAGTCCTACCTTCCTTAACAGGATCATCCCCTCCCAGTCCACATTTGTAGCTCCGTAATTTATATATGTATATACAAAACATAGATCCACATCAACAGAAGCAATATGGCTTCCAACAGGCCTTGGTCATGAGTATGCCAGTCAGGTTTGCAAGTCTTCTTTTGCAGATGGTCTCCTAGGACTCATACAGTGTAAATATATCTTTGTATGTTCTGTCCTTTAGTTTGTTTAGTAATCACTTATTAGCCACTTGCAGTGATACAAAAAAGCCACAGTCTGTTTCATTGCCTTTGTGGCAAAAACTGAGTTTAAGCCAATGTATCTGTTTGCTTCTGTGGGCTAGATTTCCCAATAAGCATTCAGCTTTCAGCTATCACAGTGTTTGCATTGGTTTTAAGGAACTGCTGCACTGTATCTTACAGATTAGTCCATTTACTGGCAAGTCACTTAAAAGCAAATTACCTCTGCATGAAATCAAGATTGCAACACAAAATTGTTGGTATCTTTAAAATGCCACTAAGACATTTTTTTAAACGAAAAACTTTGATGAAGGACCAATGTTTCTAAAGCAGGACATTTTTCATTCGTGGATATGCAAAGCCAACATTTATTACTTATCCTTGGTGGTGGTGAGCCACCTTCTGGAACCACTGCAGAGCATTAGGGAGGGAGTTCTAGGATTTTCACCCAGCGGTAGTGAAGGAACGAACAGTGATTTAGTTCCACATCAGGATGATGAATGGTTTGGAGGGGAACATGTATGTGGTGGTTTTCCCATGTTGCCCATGTTCTTTTAGGTGGTAGAGGTCACTGGTTTGGATGGTGCTGTCAAAGAAGCCTTGGTGAGTGGCTGCAGTGCATGTGTAGATGGTACACAGTGCTGTCACTGTGTGCCAGTGGCGGAGGGAGTGAAATTTTAAGGTGGTGAATGGGATGTCAAACAAAAGGCTGCTTTGTCCGGGATGGTGTCAAGCCTTGAGTGCTGCTTGAGCTGCACCCACCCAAACAAATAGACAGTATTCCATCACACTCCTGACTTGTGCCTTATAGATGGTGGACAGGATTTGGGGAGTCAGGAGGGGAGTTACTCCTTGCAGAATTCCCAATCATAACTTAGAATGAAATAGAAAAATAAACAAGGTCAATTAGGAAGCAGTGATTAAATAATGTTGAACTTAAACTTATTGTTCCTCATCATTCGTCAGGCAAGGGTTATAATGAGATTGCAGAATTTTGAAATTTTTAACTGTATTCTCCTGGTGATGCCTCAAATGGGTCATTTTATGAAAAGTTCCCATGGGAAAAATGTAATAAATTCAGAAATGATGGTGCAGTTTACCTACAACAAAATGTGTATGAGGTTTTGATAAAACTATTATAAATTAGAGGGCAGTGGTTTACAATAATCTCCCACTCATTAGAGCAGATACACTCACTCATGACTCATCACTTGTGGTTTATTAAGTATGATCATGCTGTGAGATACATTGAAAAATCATGCACCCAAATGACATTTCTTTGATCTATTATATAAGTTGCTGAAAGTCTGTGGTGAGATTTGACACCAGGAGTTAAAGTAAATCACTTGATGTTGTGTTTTCTGCATTTTATTTTGGTTTGGGGAATGATGAGTCCACAAGTTACATCTAAAAAAGGCACAAAATATATGCCATTGAAGCATCCAAACTGTCTGCTGGATAGAGAGGTGCTGAATGAGTTAGGAGTGTGGAGCATGAAACAATAACTGATTTTAGTATCAGCAGTGGATCAGTTGTAGCATTCTCCTCCCTGAGTCATATTTGGTGGGCTCAACTCCCACTCCAGATCCATGAGCACATAACCTAACATTATAGTGTATTACTGAGGAATCTGTTAGCTCAGTTGGCTGGACGGCTGATTTGTGATACAGAACGATGCCAACTGCGCAGGTTCATTTCCCGTACTAGCTGAGGTTATCCATGATGGCCCCAGCTTCTCAGTGTTGCACCTCACCTGGTGATCCTCAGGTTAAATCACCATTAGTCAGCTTTCTCCCTCAAAAGGAAGAGCAGCCTATGGTCATTTGGGACAATGGCGACTTTACCATATTCCTGCACTGTTCGGAGGTGTCATCTTTTGAAAGGGATGTTAAATCAAGGCCTCATCTTCCCTCTCAGATGGACTTAAAGGATCCCACGGCAGTATTTCAAAGAGCAGAGGAGTTTTTCTGGTGTCCTGGCCAACATTCATCCCTCAAACAATAGTTAAATTGGATTATCAATATTTATTTCAATGCTGTTAGTGAGGCATTGCTGTGTGCAAATTAGCTTCCATATTTCTTGTATTATAACAGTGACTACATTTCAAAAATATTCTATCAGTTATAAAACACTTGAAAATGTTGTGAAAGATGCTATATAAATGCAAATAATTCTTTTGTCTATTTCTAAGCGGGGTCCAGATTTCACAATTATACGCAGGTTGATTGTCAAAAAAGTACAGTGAGTTGCCAGTTTTAAGTTTTGTTGCTGAGATTATTTATTTCCACAAACAACAGCTAATTTGGCTGCCAGTTACTCTGAAATTCTGTTTTTATTTTGGCTTGTGAATCAAAATATTTTCCATACAGAGATATTGTCGCACATGGCATCAGTTGATAATGTCAGCCATGTTACGCATCACTCACAACACAGAACAACATCAGAGCAGAACAGGCAAGTGGGAATTTGGCCAAGAAAACTAAACTTTTAAGAACAAAATTGCTGGGCAGAAATTTTGATCAAAAAAAGTTTGCGGCTGTAATTTATTCTGTGACTTGTCTTTTGCTTTCCTAACATTGGAGCTTTGTTGGCAGTTAATTAGCGGAGGTGTTGATTTTGTCAGGCTGCATAACTCTGCGAGCAAACCTGATAGGGTCTGCAACATCAGGAAGAAATCCTTTTCAAGGGATAAACACCTACTTTATGCACTTGTTACTGTCTTTTCCTGACAATTAATATATAAAAAAGACAGCAATGCTAAGGCACTTTTGTGACATCAAGTGTCTCTGCATTTCAATGATTTGAACATCTATAAGGATTAATAGAGAAAGAACGAGAGTGGATGCATAATGTGGTTTCCGAGTTGGGTAATACACAAGTTGAGAGAAATGAAGGTAAGAATTTGAAGCTAATGTTAATGCTGTATTGCTGTAACAGTGTTTTCAAAGTATTAGTCCTGGATTGAATAGTTGTAAAAGCCATAAAAATAATAATGAGACATTTCATATTCTTGGTATTCCATGCAGATCACATCTCAAATTTTGAATATGCTTCTGCCCTTTGAAGGAATGGGACTGTTACCCTGTTTTTGTTTCAACTTCAGCTTTTAATTTTTAAGATGCAGAGTTCCGTAGCTTCATTCATTAAGGGGGTTGTTTGAAATTATTTTAATGTAGTCAACAAGTTTTAAAATGGCCTAGTCTTAGATGCTTCAACCTGCCTCTATGCATCTGTCTCTGTATGAATGCATTGTGGACAACAGGTAGGTAATTACCTTGGTCATTCACCTTGGCCTAGATTTTGTAGTTAGCAGTAAAGAAGTGGGGTCCACTGTTGACTTCAAATCTGCAAAGATCTACAAGGCCTGTTCTGTCTATTTCAACACCAATTTAATTCAGGCACCAGATACAGGGGATCCCCATTGTCCATATCCAGTGAAGTCATCAAGCAGGCTGAGGAGCCTATCAAGTTAAAGAATTCTCAACAAACAGAAAATCAGAAAGTAAAAAGCACTGATCATCAATTCACTTCATAATCATTTTACAAAGCAAAATAAAGGTCAGGACAGACACATGGGATTTAAGATAAAAGCTGAAATATCACAAATGTACATTAAAAATAAATATTAAAAGTTTTTTTAAAAAGTTTTTATCATGAAATGGTGGGCATGACATTGCTTGATTCTAAAATTAGACTCTCAAGGCAGAGAGTAATTATGACCTGGTACAACATTGAAAATGTAATCGCACCACATTCAATAAGGCATCTCAATCTCAATTGCTTTTACAGCAAAAATAATGCATAACAAGTTGAAGTCCATGTAAAATCATAGATCTCTATGTTGATTGTTTCTGCTAAGATTGTAAAAGTGCAGCTTGAAGAACAGCAGAGTACCTGTGACAACGACATCCAGATTTTCACATTTAACTGCACATGTGCAGTCAATGCATTTTACATTCTGATTTGCTGTTGGTTAGAATTCTACAACTCTGATAGGCTCCCCAGCCTGCTTTGCTGTTCACTGTTCATGGATACCAAAGATCTCCCGTGGTGTCAGAATGAAATTGGCATTGGCTTGGGGGAAATCGACAACACAGAGCTTGCTAGATCTTTGTTGGCAGATTTGAAATCAACAGTAAGCCCCATTCCTTCACTGCAAATAGTGACTCCAAAATCTAGGCTAATGTGAATGTTTGAGGTAATTACCTGTCTGCAGTCCACAATGCTTTCATACAGAGATAGATGCACAGAGGCAACCTGGTGCATCTAAGACTAGTCCATTTTAAAACTTGGTGATTACATCAAAATCAATTCAAGCAACACCTTCAATGAATGAAGCTAAGGAATTCTGCACCTTGAAACTTAAAAGTTGGAACAGAAAAAAAGAGGGAGAGGCACTGATTACTGTGTGTGGGAGTTGGGGATAGAGAGGGGGGCGGGACTGATTACTGTGTGTGGGAGTTGGGGGTAAAGAGGGAAGAGGGGCAAATTACTGTCCGTGGGGTGGGAGGAGAGAGACAGAGAGGGGAGAGGGACTGATTACTGTGTGTGGGAGCTGGGGGAGAAAGAGAGAGGGAGGAGAAGGACTGATTACTGTGCGTGGGGTCAGGGGGAGAGGGGCACTGAACCTTCTGTCACTGGGAAATTCTGAGACACTGGCTAAAACCTATGTACATAAAGTAATATTTTCGCAAAGCACTTAAAAAATACAGATTTTCATATTTTAAAAGATGTATCAGATGCATCGGAGGTAGTTCAGACAAGATTCACTAAGTTGATCTATAATTAATTAAATTTGATAATTATATGCAATCTGTTATTACGCTGCGCTATAGCTGTTTTGTTTTTGCTGACCTGAGGGTCAGGGTCACATTCAATTTTAAGTGTCAAAATGGATCACATTGGAAAATAGTTTAGGAAGCACTGCTTTGATAAAGATTACTTCAGAAGATCTTTATTTGTGTTGCGACCACAAATAAATCCCAGTTGCACCACATGTTTAACACTGGGAACTCTCCAAGAAAGTTTCATTGTAGTTAAGATGAAAGACAAACTTCCAATCATATATACCTTACCTACCTTCAGGACATCCCAATGAATTGATTTTGTAATTAAATATAATTGCATAAGAACATAAGAAATAGGAGCAGGAGTAGGCCTTTTGGCCCATTGAGCCTGCTTCACCATTCAATAAGATCATGGCCGATCCGATCATGGTATTGACTCACTTTCCTACCTGACCCCATAACCCTTGACTCCCTTGGAGATCAAAAACCTATTTAACTCAACCTTGAATATATTCAATGACCCAGCCTCAATAAGGGAGACCCTTTATTTTGAAACGGTGCTGCCATTGCTGGATTCCCTCACGAGTGATCCTCTCAGCAACTACCCAGTTAAACTCCCTGAAAATCTTGGCTGGAGTTTTCCAGCCATTCACGCACCCCCCTCCTCCCCCATTTCCGTTCACTGCAGCAGGACTGGAAAATCCCGTCAGCTTGAATGGCCGGAAAATTTCACCCCTTATATGTTTCAATCAATAAGATCACTTCTCATTTTTTTTAAACTCCAGTGAGTTTAAGCCCAACCTGGTCACCCTTTCCTCAAAAGATAACCTCTCCATCCCAAGAATCAACCTAGTGAACCTTCTCTGAATTGCATCCAATGCAAGTATATTCTTCTTTAAATAAGGAGACCAAAACTGTGCACACTGCTCCAGGTATGGTCTCACCAATACCCTGAACAGTTGTAGCAATACTTCGCTATTTTTATACTCCATTCCCCTTGCAACAAAGACCAAACATTCCATTTACTTTTCTGATTACTTGCTGTACCTGCATGCTAGTTTTTTGTGATTTATGGACAAGGACTCCCCAAATCCCTCTGTACCACAGCATTCTGCAATCCGTCTCCATTTTAATAGTATTCTGCTTTTCTGTTCTTCCTACCAAAGTGGAAGCTTCATATTTTCCAACATTATACTCCATCTGCCAATTTTTTGCCCATTCACTTCACCTATCAAAATCCCTTTACAGAGTCTTCATCACAGCATAGCAAATATGATGTAGGGGATTTTCACAGTAACTTCATTGCAGTGTTGATGTAAGCTTACTTGTGACAATAATAAATAAAATAAACTTTAGCAGTTAACGACCAAATGCACAGACCATCTTTTAAAATGGTAAAGCGCAATTTTTCAGTTTACAGTAAAATGACGACACAATATTCATCTTTGTTTGCTCATCTGGTTCATTCAAAGACCTGCTTCTGTCAAAGCTCAATGAAGGTATAAATAGTTAGCAATCAGCACCTCATTTTACTCAGATTACACATCGAGCCAAATAAAACACATGACTATTTGGTCTGCATTGTATTTGATGTGATATTATAATAGGCTAGTTATTTTACTACAAATTACTTTTTCACAAGTAAATCTATTCCGTGGACAGGAATAGGCCATGTAAATATTCATTTACTACCCATACATGATTAAGTTCCAGCTCAGTTGGGGATCCCATGTGATTTTGTAAAGTTATTTGTTTCTGAACTCTTAAGCAAAGTTTTTTTAGTTTTTTTAATAATACACGCAGGAAGATTTTACAGGAGGATTTTTAAAAACTCATTTCTTTTTGCCAATCAGGGCGAGTAGATTGGAAATGTAGCCTGAACAGAAATAAGAAGTGGACATTACAGGCACAAAAACTCAATTTATGTAATTTCTGAAGTGCATACATTCAGGAAAGTAATAACAAGCTTTTTATTTCTGAATACTAAAACAGCATTATTTTCAGGAAATACAGCAACATTTGATAAGTGTTACAATATATATATTAGGGGCTATAGTAAGAACTATCAAGAATTTGTCTTTAGTTAAATTTACATATGTATAAGTCTAATATCATTATATGTAACTGCAATTAGAATTATGGGGGGAAGCTTACCAAAAAATGGCAGTGTTGTTTTTGGCGAGAAAACCAATGTGTTTCTCTCCAGAGAAACCGGTTGGTTTTCACACAAGATTTTACCACACTCTGCCAAAAAAAATCAAGGGGGTGTGATTCACGTCATCATAGAAGTAGGCAGGGCTTAAACACACCGACAAGATCCGACTGCTCAGAGATCAGGCCGCCATCTTTAAAGGGCGCATCGAACAGAACTTGAATAAACTTCCCACCACCACATCACTGAGGCCTCAGGGACTCCCCTTTGCACCCCTGATTGGAGCGCGTATTCATTCTGACTGCTCCCCGCACCCCCCCCCCACCTCCCTCCCGCCTCCATGATCATTGACTCCTTCTCCCCCTCCTGCAATCATCGGCCCCTCCTTCCCCCAGCTCCAGCCTCAGCCCCCACACGCGATTATGGGTGCATGCGCTCTCCCCCTCTTCCCCTTCCCACACAGTCACAGTCAGAGCCAACTCTCCCCACACCCCCCTCCCCATCAACGGTCATCGCCGGCACCCGGCATCTCCTGCTCATCGGAATGCTCCCAGCCCACAACCACAGTAGCATTAGCCCCCTTTCCCACCCCCTCGCCACATGAGGCTCCCACTGGGGACTGCCCCTTGGCACAGGGTGGCACTGCCAAGCTGGCATGGTGCCAACCCAGTAGTGCTAACCTGTGCCAAAGGGCAATGCCAAGGGGCAATGCCAGGGCATTGATGGCCACGTCCTTACCTCCTGGGGCTATACTTACCTTTAGCCCCTGGGAGACCCCCATGACAGGTTCTGTGTGAACCTGTTGTAAACTGCACCAATGTGGCCAAAAATGTGCGGGCTAGGTAGATTGGCCATTCTAAATTGCCCCTTAGTGTCCCGGGATGCATAGGTTAGAGGGGTTAGTGGGTAAATATGTAGGGATATGTGGATAGGCCTGGGTGGGATTGTGGTTGGTGCAGACTCGATGGGCCGAATGGTCTCTTTCTGCACTGTAGGATTCTATGATTCATTGGCGTAGTTTGAAGATATAGCAAGGGGTCAAGATATGGTGGGGAGGAGGGTGGGTTACTAATATTGAAATTAATGCAAATACATGCAAAGCAGGTCCACGCCTGTTATGGGCTTGAACCTGATAATGCCGCTGGCGAACCGGGGAAAATCCGAAGTCGCTGGCAAGAATTGCAACTTCCAGATCTTGAGCCACCGTCAGCAACCTCACAGACGGCAAATGTAAGCTCAAGATTTCACCCTATATTTTTAAAAATTCTTTCATAGGTTGGCAAGGCCAGCATTTATTGCCCATTCCTTATTTCCTTCAAGATGATGGTAGTGAGCTACCTCCTGGAACTATTGCAGTCTATGTGTTAGGAAACCCATAGCGCCGTTCGGAAGTGAGTTCCGGGATTTTGATCCAGCAACAATGAAGGAACGGCAACATGGTTCCAAGTCAGGATGGTGTGTGGATTGGAAGGGCACTTGCAGGTATTGCCATTCCCATGCATCTGCTGTCCTTATCCTTCTAGATGGTCACAGATTTGGAAGGTGCTGTCGAAGGCACCTTGATGAATTGTGGCAGTGCATCTTGTAGATGGTACACACTGCTGTCACTGTATGTCAGTGGTGGAGGGAGTGAAAATTTAAAAGGGGGATGGGGTGCTAATCATGTGGGCTGCTTTGCCCTAGATGCATAGAAACATAGAAACTAAAAGCAGGAGTAGGTCATTTGGCCCTTTCAGCCCACCCCACAATTCATTTTGATCATGACTGATCATCGAATTCAATATCCTGATCCCCCCTTCCCCCCATATTCCTTGATCCTTTTAGCCCCAAGAGCTATATCTAATTTCTTCTTGAAATCAGACGTTTTGGCCTCAACTACATTCTGTGGTAGTGAATTCCACACATTCACCACCCGCTGGGTGAATAAATTTCTCCTCACCTCAGTTCTAAAAGGTTTACCCCTTATCCTCAAATTATGACTCACCATTGGGAACATTCTTTCTGAATCTACCCTGTCTAACCCTATTAGATTTTTAAAAGTTTCTATGAAATCCCCTCTCACTCTTCTAAACTCCAGTGAATATAATCCCAACCGACTTAGTCTTTCCTCATATGACAGACCTGTCATCCCAGAAATCAACCTGGTAAACCTTCGCTGTACTCCCTCTATAGCAAGGACATCCTCAGATAAGGACACCAAAACTGCACACAGTACTCCAGGTGTGGCCTCACCAATGCCCTATACAATTGCAGCAAAACATCCCTATCCCTATACTCAAATCCTCTCATTATAAAGGCCACATACCATTTGCCTTCTTGACTGCCTGCTGTACCTGCACACTTACTTTCAGTTACTGATGCACGAGGACTCCAAGGTCTCATTGGGTATCCACCTCTCTCAATTTGCACCCGCTCAAGTAATAATCTGTCTTCCTATTATTGCTACCAAAGTGGATAACCTCACATTTATCCACATTATACTGCATCTGCCATGCACATGCCACAAACTCAGCCTATCCAAATCACGCTGAAGCATCTCTGCATCCTCCTCACAGCTCACCCTCCCACCCAACTTTGTATCATCTGCAAATTTGGAGATAATACATTCAGTTCCCTCTTCCAAATCATTAATGTATAATGTGAACAGTTGGGGTCCTCGTACAACACTCTGCAGACCCCCACAAGTCACTGATTGCCAATCAGAAAAAGACCCATTTATGCCAAATCTTTGCTTCCTATCTGCTAACCAGCTTTTTATCCATCTCAAGACATTACCTGCAATCCCATGTGCTTTAACTTTACATAGTAATCTGTTACGTGAGACCTCATCGAATGCCTTCTGAATGTCTAAATAAACCACATCCACTGCATACCTCTGGAGCTTCTTGAGTGTTGTGGGAGCTGCACTCATTCAGGCATCGAGAGTATTACTTCATACTCCTGACTTTTCTAGATTGTGGACAGGCTTTGGGGAGCCAGTAGATATTCATCACACTTACATTGAAAATGTTTGAATAAACTGGAGGTATGTGTGAATGGGAAGACTAAGTACTTGGTTGTTATGGCTATGGTTTGAGTACGAATGCAAGTTTTGGTTCTCGGTTTAGCAATGGCTTATAGGTCTAAGTCGGATGAGGTGTCATATTAGGTATCAATACCTGTACAGGTGTTGATGACTAGATCCAAACAATGCATGCTCCACTAAAAGGTTTTATATTGCTTTCTGTACAAATATAAGAGTTACTATTGTATGATTGTCATATTAAGATTGTGAGTGGTTGCCAGTAGCACTTTTCAGCTAAGGGATATTTTACATAGGCTACTGAACAGGCTTAAAATACAACTTTTAAAAATGAGAATCCAAACACAAGAAAAAGAATAGTAGCTACATTTGGGATCATTGTTGCAATTTAGACATGGCTCAATTAGTAGCACCCTCACCCTTGAGACTAGGAAGGTTGTTGGTTCAAGTCCCATGTTTTACACTAAATCATAGCTGTCATTCCAAAACAGTACTGAACGGGTGTTGCACTGTCAGTGGTACTGTTGTTTTGGATGAGGATTTTAAACTGATGACCTATCCACCCTCTCAGGTTGATGTTAAAGATCCAATGGCATTGTTTTCAAGGAGAGCAGGGCAGTTACCCCTGCTACAAAAACAGAAAATGCTGGAAAATCTCAGCCGGTCTGACAGCATCTGTGGGGAGAGAATAGAGCCAACATTTCAAGTCAAGATGACCCTTCGTCAGAGCCTTGGTTGCCCAGACTCAAAATGTTGGCTCTATTCTCTCTTCACAGATGCTGTCAGACCTGCTGAGATTTTCCAGCGTTTTCTGTTTTTGTTTCGGATTCCAGCATCCGGAGAATTTTGCCTTCATGCAATTATCGTTGCTAACCTGGCCAATATTTATCCCTCAATCAACATTACAAAAACAGATTATCTGGCCATTATCACATTGCTATTTGTGGAAAACTGCTGTGTGCAAATTGGCTGCCATGTTTCCTACATTACAGCAGTGACTACACTACAGAAATATTTCATTAGTTATAAAGTGCTTTGGGATGTTCCAAGGTCCAGAAAGGCACTATACAAATACAAGTCTTTCTTTTCTTTTAACCATTATTGGATGAAAAAGCGGATTGTGACTTACTCCTATTTCCTAGATTTCAAGATTTCAAAAAAATGCTAAATCCAGGCAGCATCACATTTAATAAAAGTGATCACTAGATGTCTTTGTTACAGCATCAAAGAAGAAATTAAGCAGGTTTGTTAAACATTGTCCGCAAGGAATAAAAGAAAATCATGGATGCTTATATTTCCATTTGCATCCAACAGAATTCACTAATATTAAGTGAATGGAAATGCTAGTTGGCATTTTGCTTAAAGCTGCACTAGGACTATTTCCATCAGGACATGGTGTCATTCATTTATTCACACATAAAAGTATGTCCTTGTGGCTAATGAGCAATAACCAACACTTTCTTGACTTTATTCCTTTGCTCCTAGCCATGTTAAATACTGCGATGCAATCCCTCTGCTGAGACACTAGAGAATAAGATTGAGAAGCAATGAAGCAAAACTTCAATCCAAAAAGCTGCAGCTCAGGTTCCATTGTCACTCAATTCACTTTACGCTTTTATTGCTTTTTGCTACAGTTCTGCAAGGCATGCCAAAGAGGAAAATAATTTTAAACAGCGCCCGCCTGTTTTCTTATGGAGATAAACAATGATGGGACAACTAAGTTGCAAGATATATTCCTCATATTGTGTGATGAACTGTATGTTTATCTTCTCACAAGGCTTAAGCGAAGAAGAAGCAATCAGCAATAATTCAAATAGGAGAAAATTCTAAAGTAAATAAAATAGTGCAGTTTCCAATACTTAGCCACAAATGCCTTATCCATACTCAAAGAAACAAAGACTGACGTCTGGTGTGTTTCGCCCTCTTTCCAACTTCACCCATTGTTTAGTGGCATCATCACGGACAGCACATTCACTCAGTGCTTGCCTGAGCCCCAAGATGAACAAATGTCATCTCTATTGTGTTGTTGGTCGAGCTTTGAAGCCACCGCAGCTCTTTGTCTGCCCTACTAATCCGTTTATTAGGCTCTCTTGATTGTTCTTTCTGAATATCACCACAAAAGCTCGTCTTGTTGTGAACAAAAATGTCAGTGTCAAAAGAAGGGATATCCAGCAATTCGGAGCACAGAAGACCTGCAGTACAACTTTCCAGGAGTAGTTGGTGCTGAGACTGAGACAAAGGATGGATAAGATTCTATTCTTCAGGCTGAGTTCCTTTAAGGGGAGAGGACAGTGATTTTGTGGCTTTTGTTGCCGAGGGTAGGGAGCAGGATTCTCTCACTGAATTGGAACAGTAACAAGTGGGACTGGGGACCTCTTTGGCTTTTGTAGTGCACTCATCTGAGAGACTGTGCTTTTCTCAGCCCTTCAGATTTATTTTTCCAAAGTTACAGGGCAATTATGGAAATGTGCCCTTTGAAGCTCAGCCGATTTCTCTTTATTTTCTTCCTCCTGACAAAGCAAAGCTTCTCTTGCAGCTTCAATATTTTCTCGGCAAGTAGGCAATCATTTCATGAAGGTTTTGTGGAGTCACCCCGGCAGTCACTTGATCAACAATAAAAGTTTTTAATAAATGTACGTTAAAATACAACCTTTGAAGGTTATAGGAAGGAAGTGAAAAACAGCAGTGGCTGAGTGACACCTAGAAATAGGTTCATGTAAGCTATGTGTTAGCACATGTCATCTTCCCTATGAACAGGCCCCAGTGAGTTAAGATTGCAGATGACTGCCAGGCATGCAATATGTTTGGCAAATTCATCAGGTTTGCTGCCATAAGTTCCTGCCATGCCAACATATTTGTCAGTTCTACAAATTTAGCAGGATGAATACTCTACACTCCGTGCCATACATCTGACAAGCAGAAAGCAAAGAATCAACAGGTCTGTACTTTCTCATCTTTGTACATAATTTATCATTGTAGTACAGAATCTCGCCTCCCCGTGTGAACTAAGGAGACATATTTTCTCCTCTACTTGATATGTTAAAAGTTTAGGAAGCGTGTTGCAGGTCACCCTAGCTGAGAGCAAGATTGTGGAAAATAATGTTGCAAACGTATGAGGCATTTGAACATTACCACTGTGCACAGCAATTATTCTACAGCAGTGCTGTGCAATGCTTTCTTAATTTGTTTTTAACAGTTCAAACTGACATTTCTCTGAAATGATTGAAAGGCAAAGAGAAAAAAAACAGTCACGTGAAAGCAGAACCTTGTCAAAACGGCATAAGATTTGTCACTAGTGATTTTCTTCCACGAGAAGTAGCATCAAATTGTGTCTTGAACATTTTAAAGCAGAGTTCTGAATTCATATCAAATATACTCGGATTCTTCAACTGAATGTCTCAATCTTATAGCCTTAGCTAGAAAGAGGAGCAAGGGGCTGACAGCAAAGGACAACATTAAACTTCAGCAGCATTTGTGAATGGGGAGAAAAGGACCATTGAAAGCACTTGCTCCTAAATATAAAGTAAGGAAAGTGATTCAAGTTCCGAGTTGTTGGCCTGATATTAAAGAGACATAGCCCCTGGTATTTACTGGGTTGGGAATTCCAAGTTAGTGTAAGAGTTCTGGTTGGGCCTGGACGCAGTGGAGTTTTAAATCTAAAGCGTGTGTGTACTTTTTAAAAAACTTGGCCAGAAGCCAAACTGCTTGAGGGACATAGCTCTCCGACAGGGAACACAGCAGCAAAGGCTGTAGCAAGGATAATGCAAGTTTGAACTGCTGTGGTAGAGATGGCGAGGGGCGGAGTGTTTAGCATAAAGTGGTCTGGAGGGTCAGGTGTGATCATGGTGGGAGGGGTGGTCAGAGACAGATCAGGGGTTCAATGATCCTGGAGATTCTCGATTGTGGTGATCAGTAATATCATAGAAAGCCCAATCATTGTCAGTAATCACAAGGCGATGAAGGGGCAGGGGGAGATCCAACCATGGGGGAGTGGCGGGGGCGGGGGGCGGGGGGGCGGGGGGGGGGTGGTGGTGGTGTTGGTAGTTCAGTGATATTGTCGGAGGTTCAATTGTAGGCGGGTTTTGTTGATCATGGAGGGTGTTCCGATAATGGAGGTTTGAGTGTGTTGCCCATTGACATGATGGGGTGAGACATGGGGGAGAAGTGGATGACATTATTAGGGGTGATGGGCAGCACGGTGACACTGTGGTTAGCACTGCTGCTGCACAGCACCAGGGACCCGGGTTCAATTCTGGTCTTGGGTGACTGTCTGCTTGTAGTCTACACATTCTCTGCATGGATTTTCTCGGGTGCTCCAGTTTTCTCCCACAGTCCAAAAATGTGCAGGTTAAGTTGATTAGCCACACCAAATTGGTCACGCTAAATTGCCCCTCAGTGACCCAAGACTTGTAGGTTAGGGGGATTAGTGGGGTAAATGTGTGGAGTTATGGGGATAGAGCCTGGGTGGGATGCTCTGTCAGAGAGTCAGTGCAGACATGATGGGCTGAATGGCCTCCTTCTGTACTGCAGGCATTCTATGATTCTATGAGTAGTCAATGATAGCACAGGACGGGTGGTGGAATGAGTTCAATTGTAGCACTGATCGCAGGGAATCCAATTCATTGGAGAGGATCAGGTTGGTGATATCATGGGGGACCAAATGTGGGGGCATTATCGTGGGAGGGAGGTCAGTGATGGACTGGGGCGACAGTGCCTAATGTGGGGGGCTGGGTTGCTGGCTGATTATGGAAAGGTTAGCTGAGGGACAGGGAGGAAGCACTTTGCTCCTCCAGATCCACAAGCAGTGCCGGAAAGGTAATTACCTGTTTCACACAGTAGTCTTCCAGTCCTTGACTCCCTTTAACTGCTGGGTTTCCAGAGGCTAGGAAACCTAGCCAGTCGGGGTTAATTTTCAAATGGTGCCAAAATCTGAGGCGCACAGGCTTATACGTTTGGTTGCCCACCCGTCCCATCGACCTCTGTTCAAACCAAAATTTTGCAGATTGGGTTTGAGTTTGTGATTGAGATTTTAAAATGTTTTAAATCCCAGTCAGGCAAACTCATCCATTTTTGGGGGGTTAAAATTCTCCTTGTACAGTTAACAGCCCTGCTTTTTGCATGGCTCAAAAGGCTAAAGTTGAAATAAGCTGCATTTTTATACATAATCTTCATTATAATGGCCATGAATCAGCAGTGCTAACTGCATTTTCCTGATCTCATAAGACAATTACCTCGTTCTGTTTGGAAACTCTAATAGTAGCCGCATTGAATTTAGTTTAATCTATTTTAAGCATAGATATTACCCATTTCATATCCACAATATTTGTTACATATGATAGCAATTAAATACAGATCCTCTAATAGCATATTAAGGCATTGAAACAGCTATTTTTAGGCTATTTATATTTAGTGCATCAAAGAATATCAAGTACCAAAGAAAATATGGTAACTGTTTTTCAAAATTACAGCTATCATCACATCAAAAGGCCTTCTGGATCAAAACCCAGTGTATGCATAAACTGACAGTATCTCCTTCTCAAGCAATTAGGGAGAAAGTAAGCAGGCATTACTATGCCTGCCACCAGCAGTGTGTTTTCCAAAAGTGTTGGTTTACAATACGGAGTTAAAAAAAACTTTCACAATGCTATTACTGTTGTCGGTGATAAATCACAGCCATGACTTTCATGCAGCAGCGTATTTTCCAGAAAAAAAGCAATGGCATATACTAAAATATTACAAATTTATAACATTAATAAATGGTTGGACTAAACCCTACTGAATAGCATTGGGGCTTCCACCTGTAAAAGCAAAATTATAATCCTTGATTTTCCAATAATGGGTAAAATGATGTGAATCCAAAGCAGAAGCCTGCAGAATAGGGGGTTGGCCCATTCATATTGTGCAAATGGAAGTCTCTCCCTCGGAGTTGAATAGAATGCTGGCAAAGGGGAAGCTTGGCCAAAGGACGTTGTTACACCACATTTATGGGTGGCACAGTGCCACAGTGGTTAGCACTGCTGCCTCACAGTGCCAGGGATCCAGGTTCAATTCAGGCCTTGGGACCCGGGTTCAATTCAGGCCTTGGGTGACAGTTGACATGGAGTTTGCACATTCTCCCCATGTCTGTGTGGGTTTCCTTCGGGTGCTCTGGTTTCCTCCCATAGTCCAAAGATGTGCAGGTTAGATTGACTGGCCATGGTAAATTGCCCCTTAATGTCAGGGGAACTAGCAGGATAAATACATGGGGTTACGGGGTTAAGACCTGGGAGGATTGTTGTCAATGCAGGCTCAATGGGTTGAATGGCCTTCTTCGGCACTGTAAGGATTCTATGAAAAGTTAAAGTTATTTATTAGTCACAATAGGCTTACACTATCACTGCAATGAAGTTACTGTGAAAATCCCCTAGTCGCCACACTCCGATGCCTGTTTGGGTACACTGAGGGAGAATTTAGCATGGCCAATGCAACCAACCAGCACATCTTTCGGACTGTGGGTGGAAACCAGAGCACCCTGAGCAGACACGGGGGAGAACATGCAAATTCCACACACACAATCACCCAAGCCGGGAATCGAACCCAGATCCCTTGTGCTGTGAGGCAGCAGTGCTAACCACTGTGCCACCCCGATTTGGAATATTTACACAGTCCTGGTTTTCATAGAAGCAAGGAATTACAGAATGGCTATAGCACAGATAAATGTTGGCGCTGGCTGTCTGCAAGAGTAACTCAGCTATATCAACTTCCTCATAGCCCGGCAAATTTATTCTATTAAGATAATTATCTAATTTCCTTGAGAAAGCCATGATTGAATCTGCCTCCAATTACTGTCAGGGAGTGCATTCCAGATCTTAGCCACTTGCCTCATAACAAAAAGGTTTTCCTCATTTTACTATTGTATCTTTTGCCATTCACCTCAACCGGTGTCTTCTAATTCTTGACCCTTTCTTTAATCATAGAATCATAGAACGGTGCAGAAGGAGGCCATTTGGCCTATCGAATCTGTACTGACTCTCCGACAGAGCATCCTACTCAGGCCCTATCCCCATAACCACATGTATTTACCCTGTTAATCCTTGTAACCTACACATCCGGGACTCTAAGGGGCAATTTAGCATGGGCAATCCACCTAACCTGCACATCTTTGGACTGTGGGAGGAAACCAGAGCACCCAGAGGAAACCCATGCCCGATATGAGGAAAACATGCAAAGTCCACACAGTCACACGAGGCCGGACTCACAACTGGGTCTCTGGTGCTGTGAGGCAGCAGTGCTAACCACTGTGCCACCCTTAAATGGGAACATTTTCTTGCAATCCACTCTCTTACTGCCCCCCATCCCCATACTCTGAGCTATGGAATCTCACAGCCCATCTCCTCCTCTGCCAGTCCCTCACCACCCACCTCTGTTGCGACATCGACCAATACAGGCTGGCTGCAACAGCAACCTGCACAGGCCTGCCACAACATTAACCATCCTGGGCCCACCTGAGGCCTCCCAAACTCCATTCCCCACTTGCCTCCTTGGAGTAAATTCAAGTGGAGCCCACCTGATCTGGGCTTCCCACACTGCAACCAAGAACTCAAACTTACTTGGCAACAAACTGCATTTGAATTGTCCAATCACAGGCTGGTTCCTCCCTGCATTGGCTGCTGAAAGCTCACTCATGAGCCAATCAACAGACACAGCATAGAGAAACCAGCCTGCCAAAGGATGAGCAGGCTGGCAGCATTTTTCAAAATTATCTTCATGAAGACTTCAATGGCTGAGTCCTACAATGCGATGGGTTGCATCAAAGAACACTGGGGAGCTGTATTTGGGTTGGACAAGCCTCGTACAGTACCTTTAACGTAATGAAGCATCCTAAACACTTCACATGAGCTTTATAACAGAAAGTCTGACACCACCCACATGAGGACATTATGTCAGGTGATCCAAAGCTTCATTAAAGAGATAGGTGTGGCTTAAAAAATGAAACCAAGGTGGAAAGGTTTAGGGAGGGTATTCCAGAGTTTGGGACTGAGGCAATGGTGGAGCAGCTGTGATTGGGAATGCACAAAAGGCCAGAATTAGAGGAGCACAGATATTCTGAAGGGTTGCGGAATTGGAGGAGATTACAGGGATAGCGAGGGGCAAGACCATGGAGAGATTTGAAAACAAAGTTGTGAATTTTAAAATTGAGACATTGCTTGATCAGAAGCTAATGTGGATCAGTGAGTACGGGGATGATAGAGAATGGGACTTGTTGTGAGTTAAGACATGGGCAGCAGAGTTTTGGATGACTTCAAGTTTACAGAGGGTAGAATGTGGGAGACCAGCTAGGAATATGTTGGATTAGTCAAACCTGGAGATAATAAAAGCATGGATGAGGTTTCAGCAGCAGATGAGCTGAGACAGGGGTGATTTCGAGTGATGTGATTGTCATTAATGGATGCAATAAAACAAGTTTGGAGAAACTTCTTTACCCAGCGAGTGGTTAGCATATAAAACTTGATAGCACAAAGAGCAGTTGAAGCAAATAGCACTGGTGTATTTAAGGGGAAGCTAGACATGTACACAAGGAATGAATGGTAGGATAGGCTAAGTAGGATGGAAAAAGGTTCATGTGAAGCATCAAAACTGAGAATTGGGCTAAGTGGCCAGTTTCTATGGGTGGGATTTTCCAGCTCTTCCCAATGCTGGGATTATCCAGTCCAATCGAAAATCAATGGGCTTTTGCTTGGGCTGCTAAGTCTCGCACAACAGGGCTGGAAAATCCCAGCTTCTGTTGTAGATTCAATATCACTTGGCCTGTGGAAAATTTGGCTGGAGATTGGAAAAAAATTCGGCAATTTTCTGGAGGAGGTTCTGCTGCAGAGTAGCACCCCAGAATGAGAGTGAGATTACTGGAGGCTGTAGACCACCTTCCAGTTAAAGCTGTAGGCTGCTTGGCAAAAGGTGCCAATCACATTACTACAGTAACCAATGCCCCTTGAATCTGGGTAGAAGTATGCTCATAATTTTGTACATATTCCCCCCACAAATTTAGGACAGGAACATTCACACTCTCTTGCATGTAACAGACCATTGTTCTTTTGCTCCGGTTTCCTCCCACAGTCCAAAACACATGCTGGTTAGGTACATTGGCCATGCTACATTCTCCTTCAGTGTGCCTGAACAGGTGCCAGAGTGTGGCGACTAGGGGATATTCACAGTAACTTCATTGCAGTGTTAATGTAAGCCTACTTGTGACACACATAAATAAATACGCTTAAACTTATTTTTCAAGTTCTGTTGTTCAGTGCAAAGCCTGAAGAGCAGGAGTTGTCCAGAGGACTTTCCTGATTTTCTGTTCATTAATAACAAAAAATATAAAAACATTTTTCAAGTGCAGCAATGATGACCCAAACATTTTGGCCAACAACAATTCTTCAAAAGAAGTTTTCCCTTTATTGCATTCCATTGCCAGGCTGCATCAGGAGGTGGCATGTGTACATAATCAAGAGTGGAATGCAACAGTCCTGTTCAATGTGAATACAATGAATTGCTTGGAATGTCAACCTTTACACGTCTGTCTGAAAACAGTTAATTTAACCACCCAACTGTAGAGAATTCATTAAATTCATTATTTTCTTTTGCAAATCATAATTGACTGCACTGCACGTTCCTGACACGCGTGCCTTTCTTATGTTGTTTGTAAGACCGCACCAAGCAACAAGACAGCAAATGCAAAAAAAATACTTCTGCGCCTGCCAGAAGAAATCCTGTGTATCACAGGCATCGTTCTGCCTTTTTTGTTCAAAGTAAATAAGCTTGAATTTTAAATTATTTGTCTAGAACTATATGGCATCCTGTATCTGTGCCAACATGTGCATGAGTAATCAATATTTGACCTCAATAATTTAGATTTATTTCGAACATTTTTCTAAAAACAAAATTAGTTTCCTCCCTCTTTGCATAGTGCACCAATACTCAAAAAAGGTGAGAAGGTTCTTTCATTGGTCATTGCCAACAGTACATTCTGGCTACTAATTGGTGCAAAAGACTGCGTCAGTTGACCGATCTGTCAATCATCTTCTATCTCCTCCCCCAACGCCCCCATCTAGACACGTGGCTCAACCTCACCAATGGCCAGCTACATTTGGGAGTTGGAATCAGGGCCACAATATTATTTCTCAGCACAACTCTTTGTGCACCAGCCACTAAATGAAAATTGAAAAAGCCAGTGACTCATTTTTTACATAATTTACCAGTCAGGTATATAACAATAGCAAACACCAGGAACAATCATGCATGAGGCAAAGGCTATTCCTTGCTGATTTACCTGGGGCTGGATTGCAAATTGAAAAATGATTCTACCCAGCAGACAGCTTTAATACTATCGCCTACTTAAAATGATCTCTGTGCTGTCTTTAAAACATTCGAGTGTTACAAACTCATATCTGTGGGATGTAGATATAGATGGCAGCTCATTACAGTGACACAAGCATTGTCCTCTTTAGATTTATTTAAATTTTTAAAAAAGCTACTTTAAAAATTCAACCCATGTTTGCTCATTTGAGAATCTCCGGGTCTTTCTTTAAAGAGCAAGACACACTTACTCGCCACATTTTTCTTGGACAGAAGCTCTGCATAAATGCATCAAAATGTATTTCAATTCAGACAACTCTATTTATAGCTCTACACTCTGCAACATTTGCTTTTTTTTATAAAATCATTGAGTTTTACAGCAGGAAAGGAAGCAAATTCAACTCATATTTAGTCTCAAATTCTGCCTTTTCTCCAAACACTCTTAACTTCTTTCTTTTCCAATATGGATTCTACATTCACACATTCCCTGGGAGGGCAATTTCATGTCCTAAAAAACCTACTGCGAAATAAAATATTCACTCAATATCTCCATTCATTCTGTGCGATGATATTGCATTTCTGGTTTCTACAGTCGGAAGTTGCATTTATATAGTGCCTTCAATGTAGTGAAATGTTCAAAGGTGGTTCCAAAGGGCATTATCAAACAAAATTTGATACTGAGCCACAAACAGAGGTATTATGACAGGTGACCAAAAGATTGGTCAGACAGGTAGGTTTCAACAAGTGTCTGAAAGGAAGAGAGGGAAATAAACACCTTTAGGGAGGAACTTTCAGAGCTTAGGGCTCAGGCAGCTGACTCAAATAAGCAGATAAAGATTGAATTCCAAATGTATCTCTTTATTATGCCAAAATATGCAGTTTTAAGAATGAAAACAAGCATAAGTGAGCAATGAAAATGGAGACGTGCAAGAAGCCAGAATTGGAGGTTTAAGTGCTTGAGAAGTTTATACGAATCATCTGGTTAGCACTGCTTCCCCACAGCACCAGGGACTCAGGTTTGATTCCCGGCTTAGGCCAGTGTCTGTGCAGAGTCTGCACGTCCTCCCCATGTCTGCATGGGTTTCCTCCGGTTTCCTTCCACAGTCTGAAAGATGTGCTGGCTAAGTGCATTGGCCATGCTACGTTCTCCCTCAGTGTACCCGAACAGGCGCCAGAGTGGGGCAACTCGGGAATTTTCACAGTAACTTCATTGCCGTATTAATGGCCTACTTGTGACACTAATAAATAAGCTTAAACTCTATGGCCGGAATTTTACCTCCCCACCCGCCATGGGAATCGGAGCGGGTGAGGGGTGAATAATAGGAAGGTCCGTTGACCTCAGGCAAGCTTTTACATTTTCAGGACAAATGAGGCCGTAAAACCCCGCCCCATATCTCCACAGAAATGGGGAGGGGCACAGTATTTACTAACTCTCAGGCATAAATTTCCATTATTTATTTCATCAATAAAGTCACTATTTTGAACAGCTTTATTGCATCTCCTTTTAACCTATATTATTCTCATGAGTCATTGAGACTTAGAAGTTTACAGCATGGAAACAGGCTCTTTGGCCCAACTTGTCCATGCTATCCTTTTTTTAAAAACCCAAAGCTAGTCCCAATTGCCCACGTTTGGCCCATATCCCTCTATACCCATCTTACCCATGAAACTGTCTAAATGCTTTTTAAAAGACAAAATTGTACCCGCCTCTACTACTACCTCTAGCAGCTTGTTCCAGACACTCACCACCCTCTGTGTGAAAAAATTGCCCCTCTGGACCCTTTCATATCTCTCCCCTCTCAGACCCAGTTTCTTTATTCTCTTATAACTAAAGTCTGATTTCCTTGCCAGTATCTTATTGAGTCCCATCAGCAAATAATCCCACTATCCCCAGAACCTTAACATAATTCTTAAATTAAGGCACCAAAACCATAAATAATTGACCAACTGTGTCCAGACCAATGCTGTTTCTCTATCAGCCCCACCATTGGGCTGCTGGGTTAACTAATAACTGTCAACTGTCAAGGGTAATATAACAAGAAATATGCCAATGCTGAAAATCTGAAATAAAAGTCGAAAATGTTGAAAGTGCCCTGCAGATCAGTCAGTGTCTGAAAAGAGGAAAGGCAGGTTATAAAATTTCAGCACCATACCCTTCACCAACCTTCAGTCTGATGAAGATATGCATCCAAAATGCCATAATTGTGTCTTCTCCCTTTATTCGTGCTGTCTGAGCCGCAATGTATTTCTAGCATTTTCTGTTTTTGTTGTTCAGTGCATTGCCTTACATTCCCTATCCCTTTATCTGTCTGCTACTACCGCCTAGCAAGTGTAAATATAAAACAACGGTAAACTGTCTCTCACTAGGAAAATCAAGTCAGTTGTGCATGCATTTTCCACAGATACATTTGCATTATGCTCTGACATAGTTTTTTATGGACTCCTTTTAAGTGCATGCTGCGAACTGTAAAAACATTGTGGAAAATTAGTTACAGACTTCACAGGAACGCACTGTATTTTGACAAAGAATACCGCATGCATTTGATTTAATCTTGTGTGGCTCCCCATGTAGCAATCTGTCAAGGTTGGACAGGTGGTCTTACGCAGAGTGCAGAAAATCTCTGCAGCTTCCTTACCACTGCCCCCCTCCTGCAGTTTGATCCACTTCACCTCTCTCTCTTTCTACTGCTAGACACAGATGTGAAACAGATTACCGGCTGGGGCTTTGGAGCTTCCGCAGTGCTTCCATGCTAACTAGGAGGTGGCTTCCACTCCCCATAGCCCAATGCTTCATCATCACGGGAATATCAGGTCACAGAAATTGAGTGAGGTGTGACCAATGTCAAAGAGCTTGTAACATTTGTATCTGCTGCTACCTGTTTCGTATTATGCCCCTCACCTGCACCCATAAAATAGTAAAAATGACTGCTGCATTTTTCGGGAATATTTTCTGATGTCTCAGGTGTTTAACAAAAGCAAGCATGAAAGTATTTGCAGCCTGCAACCAGAGCAGTGACAAGCACTTCCTAATTAAATGACATACAGGGGAAAGATGCTGAATTTCAACAATGCCGATCACACCATCTTCTTCTTCTAATCAACTAAGAGCAACGAAAGGTTAAATTAGGCCAAATCCTTTATGGCGAGCTGGTTTTCGAATCATTTATCTCGTTTTATGCTGCAGTTGGGAGGGGGGGTCTGTTCATTCTACACGGACAATCTGTAGAAATCACTAATCCAATGTAAATGTAGTTTGAAATTAAGGTTGGTGAGAGGTTACAACAACACAAAAGGTTGTTGGACCTGATAAAAAATAAAGCTTTAGCAGAAGCCAGGCGCCAAAATGCTTTGGACATGAGGTACTTTTAAAAAAATTATCCTGAGGGAAGTTAATGGGTTTCTTCATTCTTGGCTTTAGTAAATAATTTCTGTCTTGCCCTTTACCTGAGTGGAAATAGAAATAAGGACATATGCCACAGTCCAAAATGAAAGAAAGAATTGTGTTTATATATGCATCTTCACAACACCAGACATTTCAATGCACTTTACAGCAAATGAAGTATTTTTGAAGTGTAAGCACTGTTGTAATGTCGGGATATTGGCAGCCAATTTGCACACAGCAAGCTCCCACACACAACAATATGGTGGTGAATCCTAAAATCTTATCATAGAAATTTATAGCATGGAAGGAATCCATTCAGCCCATCATATCCACTCTGGCTGACCAGCCCATTCAACTTTCCAGCTCTTGGTCTGTAGCCTTGTGGGTTACGGCACTTAGAGTGCATTTCCAAATATTTTGCAAATGTAATGTGGGTTTCTGCCTTTTCCACACTTTCAGACAGAGGGGGTGACTCTCCCAGCCTGCTGCACTACTGTTCGAGTAGTGCAATGGGCTGGGAGACATCAACCTGTAGCGGGACTCACAACCAGTGTCCAGCTGATTGCGAGTCTCAAAGACCCATTTTTTCGACGTAATCAGCCTCGTGCCAGAAATCAGCACAAGGCTGATTACAATATGAAAATGCACATTTCCATATCATTAGCAAGCCTGGGATAGTATTCTCTGGGCTCACTAGTGTCTCTCCCCCTGGCGGGAGAGGTTCCCACCAACGGGGTTTAAAGCTGGTATCAAACAGGATCCCCACCCTGTTGGTGGGGACAGAGGCCATTGAGGCCCCCCAGGAGGTCGGGGGTGCCCCTTGGGTAGTGCCAACCTGGTACCTTGGCACTGCCCATGGGGCACCCTGGCACCACCCACCAGACACTCTGGCACTGCCCACTGGGCACCATTAAGGGGGCAGGGCTGGGGGGTGGGGGGCTCCCAGGGGCAGGGAGACCTGCTGCGCACAGGGATTGATGGGAAGGTGATTGGGGTTGCACATGGGGGGGGGGAAATTGGGGCTGCACATGAGAGGGGGGAAATCGGGCTGGTCATGGGGGGCTGGTGATTGGGGCTAGCTCAGGAGGGGGGGTGGGGTTTGGCTTGGGAGGCCTGGGAAGACATCGGGAGGCCAGTGATCGGGAAGCCGGCAATGGGGTGCGCATGCACTGATCTCCCCGCTGACAGAGTGCCAGAGATCTGTTATACTAAGTATGCTCAAAGAACGGGTGGAAAAATCTCCTGTTTTCCTGCCTGATGGGCAGTCAGTTTTTTGGGGGGAGAATCACCCCAGCGAGTTTCAGATCACTGCCACTCTCTGGATGAAAATATTTCCCCTTGAACCTCCTCTTAAACCTCCTACCTTAGATCTATTCCCCCCAGTTATGGATCCCTCAAAAAAGGGAATAGGGCCTTCCTATCCATTTTAGACCCCTCATAATTTTATACACTTCAATTAGGTCTCCCCTCAGCCTCCAATGTTCCAAAACCTATCATTCCTCATAACTAAAATTCCCAGTCCAGGTATCATCCTCAATAACTTCTCTCGTACAATCGCTTCTTTCCTATACTGTGATGATAAGAACTACATGCTGAATTCCAGTCATTGCCTAACTAATGTTTTATACAGTTCCAGCATAACCGCCCCCAGTTTTTATATTCTTGGGATGAACTGATGATTTTTTTTGGTGATGTTGTTTGAGGGATAAATATTGTTCAGAGGAGCAGATAGAAAAATAGAGCTAAGACTACAACCAGATCAGCCATCATCTTATTGAACAGCAGTCTCAAAGGGCCAAATGACCTACTCTCACTCCTGTGTTCCTATGCTTAGTACCCAGGGATAACTTACCTACTGTTCTTCAAAATATCACCATGGGATCATTTGCATCCATTTGAGAGGGCACACAGAGCTTTGTTTTAACATCTCATTCAAAAGACAGCAACTTTGACAGAGCAGCACACTTCAATACTGCACTGAAGTGTCAGCCTTGATTTTTGCATTCAAGTCCTGGGGTGGGACTTGAACCCAGAACTTAGCAGCTCAGCGATAACAGTGCCATCAGCTGAGCTACAACTAACACACATAACATCGTGGTTATATTCACTGGTAAATAAACCAAGGCCAATTTCTCAATCTTCACAATAAGTCAAACCTTCGCACAGTAAGAAGAACACATTTGTAATCTAGGTTAAGGAAGAATGAATAATGAAGATTCAGCATTCATCTTTGAGGGAGAATTCCTTTGCTAGCTGTCTGATGGGTTCTCCTTTGCTGAAATAATTGTCACCTTACAATGTTTAACGCCACATTTAACTTCCAAAGTTATATTCCTAATTTTAATGTATTTTTCTTTTTTGAACAGTGGTGATTCCTGACTCCACAGGTCATCCATCATTTGTGACCCTGAAGGAAATAGTGGCCAGGAATTGACTCGGAGCTACTCCCTCTCTGTCCCAGTAACTTCATTGCAAGTGCAGTGAATAAATTCATTTCCACTCACAGATATTCTCCGACTGCACTTCCAGCTAAGTTACAGCAGGAGCAGCTCTGCGGAAATCTCTGGCCATTGTCTCCAGGCTACTTCACCATTATTGCAACATTGCAGTCAGAACAGATCCCACCCTCCTCAGCTGTCTATAAAAATGTGTTTGCTACTGGAGAATAATCAGGGAAAGAATATGCTGGTTGATCTCCTCCCTTTCTCTCATGAAACACTGAGGTCAATTGGAATTCTCCTGCCTGCTTTGAAGTTGAATCTTAGTCTTTCCTGATCCAAGTGGCTCAGTACTACACTGTTCTGAAACTTATTGGTCTCTCCTGCAGAATTAATGAAGGACCAGTTTTAGAAATAATTTCAGTGGAGCAAAATGTGGAAACATAAAGGAAGGCCAACCTGGAACAGCGTGCAGCTCTGAAGTACAACTTACAGAAATTTCAGTAGGAGTATGACCATCATGTAAGATGAAGAAAGATTTGATTTGATTTATTGTCACATATATCGGTTTACAGTGAAGAGTATTGTTTCTTGTGCACTATACAAAGCATACCGTACATAGAGTACATAGGGGAAAAGGAAAGGAGAGAATGCAGAATGTAGTGTTACAGTCATTGCGAGGGTGTAGAGAAAGATCAACTTAATATGAGGTAGGTCCACTCAAAAGTCTGATGGCAACATGGAAGAAGCTGTTCTTGAGTTGGTTGGTACGTGATCTCAGAGTTCTGTATCTTTTTCCTGACGGAAGAAGTTGGAAGAGAGTATGTCTGGGATGTGTGGGATCCTTGATTATGCTGGCTGCTTTTCTGAGGCACGGGGAAGTGTAGGCAGAGTCAATGGATGGGAGACTGGTTTGCGTGAAGGACAGTCACAGGAGCTGTGACAATAGTCAACCAATGATTCATTGGACTTACTGAATGATTTAAGCTTCTTTCCTTTGATTCCAAATATTTCAACAGTAAAGAAGGTACACAATGCAAAGAAGGCAATGAAAGAAAATATCCTAGAGGTAAAAGTTTTTGAAGGACTGATCAAAAATCACCTGTACATTTCATCAAATAGTATGGTATGGGAGGAGGCTGTTTGAGATAACACATGGCTATATGAAAAGCGAAAAGAATTGAAAAAAATCACATGGCATTCGTTTTCCAGATCCTCATCATTCCATTTGACTTCATCTACTAATTGGAAGCATAATTATTGCTCGGAGAGCACTTGGATAGTTTCTCTGGTGAGATTTGGGCACACTGTTTGGTGTTTACAAAGCTGCCAACTATTTCTTGTTCTCTTTTGCAGGAGGTGGAGGGGCTATTTTTAAGAGCACTGTTTGTACTCTCTGGAAAAATGTTGTCAGATTTGAACAAATTCTAAATGGGTACTCTCATCAGGAACGTGTTCATTTGCAGGCCAAAATTCCACAGAACAATGGACCTATAAAGAAAACCTCTGGTGTAACAAAAACGGCAATAAAGTTCAAAGTAATCCCCATGTTCACTTCTGGGATTGGGTTCAAATCAGTCCAGATAGATTCAATGAGTTATTTTTGATTTCTTTCTTTTCTCATATTGTTATCAGGGGTCTTAAGTGAAATGAGCTGGAGCAGCATCTATCCAGTTCCTAGTGGTCACGAGTCTACAGCAAGAAAAAAGGCCACGATCTGGCATTCTCAGTGACAGGATAGAGTACAGTACACACAAGGCTGCTCCTTTGAAGTATTCAGGCACATTGTCTGCGATTGTCAAGGAAGCAACTGACCTTTGCTATTCCAAATCTAGGATTATTTAATGGCGATGCTGCATAGGAAGAGGAAAAATGTTGCATTCTGCGTTGTCCATTACACTGCTAGAAGAGTACAAAAGTAAATAATGTGCATCAAAAGACATTAGCCTGGAAATTACTGTTTTATTTTAATGTGGAATGCTTCATTACAGAGATATTAACCTATTTAAAATTAATGAGTTCAAGCCTCTGTTAGAAACACAGAAAGAGGAATTTGCTGTGAATATGTTAAGATAATGTTGCTTACAGCAATTTCAAGGTTTGTGCTTCTAAAAATGAAATATAAGCCTGATTTTGTTTTTCAGATCCTTAACTGTTCCAACCTGGAAATTTCAGTAATTTCTGCTGTCTTAAGAAAACTGAGCAGCTGTGTTGGATAGCTCCGGGAATCAGTTAAAAGGTCTATTTACAGGTCTAAAACCTTTAAACATTTATATTGACCATGAAATGATTTTAAAAACAAACCGAGGTCCATTTAATATGAAGAGTTTGCATTCAAAAAGAATGAATTCCATGTGAATCTCTACACTAATAAATGTTTGTATAGTGGATACTCTCATGGCCTTTGTACTGAGCGACTATCACTTGCGGTTTTCAGCATTTTCACAATCAACAAAAATAAGTCAGGAATGTCCTTATTGATCTTAAATTGAGAATTCTTTTCATTGAAAATTTGACTATTTATTGAAATCAAATAATGGCCATGTAAAAAGCTATTGCAGTGGTTTTTATTAGCAATTTTCTCCTCTGAAGGTGTTGATCCTGGCTGCATAATTCCATCTCACTCTAGAAGCAATTATTTGTATGCGAGTTCCAACAGTGAGTGTGAAGAGGATGCTTGATGGCGGAATGCACCTTGCTGACGGAGTTTGATCTTGTCCTAATTCGATATTTAAAATCATGAGGGTTGATATTTATCTCAGGCAAAGGCAGATTACACTGAATTTAGTGGCCTGGATAATATTTAGATTTGAGACAGATTCTGTGTCATGAGCAACATTAATGCCTATTAATCCCTCGTTGATATTAATAGAAAGGAAATTCAGGCAGGATGCACAATGGGAGGCTGATCCTCAGCTGTCAGAATTCTGCTTGTGCCCAAAGCGAAAATTACCCTCATGCACTTAGGGCAAAAGCCCATTGGTTAAAGATTGGAACCGTGGCCAGTTTTCCCTTTTTTTTAAACAAAGCACCGATGGCAGATTTGCAGTGCCTCCAGATGCAACCCAGCCAAAATTACGAAATGAGAACAGACTGGGAATTTAAGTTTCCTTACTGTATTGCTCAGCTCATCACTGGATAAACTCTCTGAGCCGGAGTGGAGAGCCCCAGGGGAAACATAGTTGTGCCAAAGTTAATGTTGTACTTCTTTAACTGAAACAATTGGAGGTGGTGGAGATAATTAGCTTAAACATGCAATAGGTCTCACGTGATGGCATTTTCTGGTAGATGTACCATATGTTATTTCGTTAAAGTGTATAAAGCAGGGCGTGCCTGAGTTAAATTCTTGGCTATTCCTACGTTACCTGACCATGGCCAGCTTGCTGATGAGGCACGACGTATATCCTCTGCGTGTCTCTGAGCCAGAGATCCCATTTCTGATTGCTGACTGCTGACTGCGCATGTCTGTGGATGGCAGGCAAGAAGAGAATTAGCTTTGCTTATGACATCTCTTCACAGCTGAATAGCTTGCTGACACTCAATGTTGACACTTACACAAGGTTTGTCAGCAGGGTGAGGAAACGGAGGAATTTCAGTGTCCATATCACCCACAAAATGTAACTGGTGGGAAAAATTAATGGGCACATACTGCTTTCACAAACAATGGACAAACCAAAGCACTGCACAGGCAATGAAGAAAAACTGGATTAACGTGATTCCTGTGAGTAACTTTATGAATCAACAGTTTTATGGGTACATTTCTCCATTGTGCAAACTAAGAACACTCGCAAAAACTGTGCTTTTCTGGTTAAATAAATCTTATAGTTTCTTCACATGTAAACAAAATATGAGGCGAACTGTCCATGCAACATATTGTGCTTCTGAAAGACAACAGTTCTGCATTAATGAAAAATGCCATAAGAATTCACCTCTGGAAGGCCCAGATGAAGGATATACATCAGCACTGATACATCTCAGAGCTTTTTTATAACCTACAAAAATAAGAAACATTGAAATCTTCCTTTAATCCCCTCATTGCTATACTCAAGGTCTGTAAACGTAGCAATTCTTTTCCATGAAGGTAATATTAATTAACAACATAGGACTAATGTGTCATTAGAATTCCAACATTTCCAAAGAGATGACGTTGAATTTGGTGACCTGAAAAATCTTTAGATTTGAGACAGATTCTGTATCTTCAGCAACCATTCTCAAACACACATGTCTGATGAAAGTGATTATGTCATGGTGTAATCCACAGGAGAACATTTCTGACAACCATGAACACATCTGTCCAATGAATTTTAAATCTCCCCAAGTTAAAAAAAATAGCTTTTATTACCCTAAATTCTAAAGACTTATTGGTTAAATTAAAAATATATTTGTATCCATATTCTAAACACATATAAGTATGTTGGCGGTGTATTGGGATGCATAAGCAGTTTCCTCTTGGGCTTTTAGGATAAGTTTAATAAACTGAATTTTGAATACTAATAAAGTACACCTGATAGTCTTTATTGTATCTCGGCTTTGTTACGCTCTGGTAAAGCAGAGATGATGCCACAGAGATCAGTTTTCATAATGCATTCATGCTGTGTGAAATAGGCTGGAGGTGATCTGTTACAACATAGATTAGCTATGGAATTTTTGTTTCAGAAAAAAAAATTAAACTTGCGTTGTTTAATATAATTTCTCTTGATAATATAATCACATACACATTGAGATACATAAAATATCCATTTAATAGAGACGGGATTATTATAATTTTAAAAATTGCCAGACGCCTTGTTAAAATCGGCTGCATTCAATGTTCACCTATTTTAAAGTAATATCATAAATCTGGGTAAATTAATATTTTAAAGATTTAAATTAATGGTGTCATGAAATGTTTAATAAAAATAGTAATTTAATATACACTGAGGCTCTTCAGTTTTAGTGCAAACTCAATTTTTGCCAAATCAGAGATGCTTTGATTTTTATAACTAGGGAATTTCTTTTGTTGTTTATATTAGGGGTATGCAGAAAAGCCTTTGGATATATTTACTTTATCCAGAGACTGGAATAACATTTAACCAGTGGTGAGAAGAGGCATCAACAGAATAAAAATCACATGATAGAAGAATATTTTTGGAAAATTACTAATTTTTCCTGACTTGCTCCAGAAGCTGCTCCTCAGGTGCTAACAGCTCTCAAAATACCTTATTGAACTGAACGTTTGCCACATGCAAACTACTCAACTGTTATTTATTATTCATTTGTTCATGGCGTGTGAAGATCGCTTACCGAGCCAACATTCATTGCCCATCCCTAGTTACCCTTGAGAAAGTGGTGGGGAGCAGCTTTCTCGAACCGCTGCAGTCCCTTTGATGCAGGTACATCCACACTGGAATTGGGAAAGGAGTTCCAGGATTTTGACCCAAAGACAGTAAAGGAACGGCGATATAGTTCCAAGTCAGCATGGTAAGTGGCTTGGTGGGCAACTTGTCATGGTGGTGTTCCCATGCACCTGCTGACCTTGTCCTTCCAGATGGTAGAAGTCAGATGTTTGGCAGGTGCTGTCAAAGGAGCCTTGTTGAGTTTCTGCAGTGCATCTTGTAGATGGTACACACTGATATCACTGTATGTCAATGGTGGAAGGAGTGAATATTTAAGGTGGTGGAGGGAGTGAACGTTTAAGGGTACCAATCAAGTAGGCTGCTTTGTCCTGGATGGTGTTGAATGTTGTTGGAGCTGCACTCATCCAGACAAGTAGAGAGCATTCTATCTGTATGAGGCAACGGAAACAAGTCTCATCCTGTTTGAATAGGCACCATACAATTTGCAATGGGGACAGGGGAGCTCAATGGATACCATCAGGGCAAATCATAGAATCGTAGAAACCCGACAGTGCAGAAGGAGGCCATTCAGCCCATTGAGCCTGCACCAACAACAATCCACCCGGGCCCTATCCCTGTAACCTCATGTATTTAACTTGCAAATCCTCAGGCACTAAGGGGCAATTGAGCACGGCCAATCCACCTCACCCACACGCACATTGTTGGAGGAAGCTGGAGCACCCGGAGGAACCTATGCAGACACGGAGAGAAGCTGCAAACTCCACACAGAAATCACCCGAGGCTGGAATTGAATCTGGGTCCCTGGCACTGTGAGGCAGCAGTGCTAACCATTGTGCCACCCACTTGACTTAATCACTTGGCTTATTTTGGCTTTCTGAAGTCCATGTTTACTAAAACTAGTTTTAATCATTTCCTGTGGTCTTGGAGAAAACCAGGACCAAATCTGGATTCTTTCTGATGTGCATGGCTGACTATCATATCACAAGAAGCATGGATTTACTCCCTGAATTATGACAGAAATTCTTCTTGTTCTTCTTGGCCCAATTGAACGCATATACAGAGGCCATTCTTAGCTATGTGATATGATTAATATCCGCGGACAAGGGGTCATGAGTTATCCAATCTGGTTTATTTATGGAGCTGTTTAACACATGATAGGTGTATCCCGATATGTGAACAAATACATTACAAGCTGATTTACAACACGTGGAAGAGATGTCTGTTCATTAGCAAAAGTTGATATTGTCAGATATGTAAATAATTTGAAGTTAGAGATAAAGCTGCCGTCAGGGCAAAATGCAGAACTCCCAAGATTCTCAGCAAGGACTGAAGTGGCTGTCAAATGAAAAAGACAAGAATGAAAGGCCAAGAATAACTTGGCAAAGCACTGTGGAAAATGACCTAAGAGAAGATATCCCAAACCCATGACCTCCAGTTCCTTGAAAGAAAAAGGCAGTAGGTGAAAGGGAACACCATCACCTCCAGGTTCCCCTCCAAACACAACCATTCAGACTTAAGAATCCGTGCTTAATTGCTCTTTCTTCCTTGTCGCTCGGTCAAAATTTTGGAAGTCCTTACTTAACAACACCACAGCAATGCATTCACCACGTGGACTGCAGCAGTTCAGGAATAAGGCTTACCATCACCTACTCAAGAACGAGGGATGGGCAATCAGTGCTGGTGATGCCCATTTCCCAGCAATGATTTTTCCTTTAGAAAACCGACATGAACTGGAAAAATGTGCAGCCTCAAGTCAAGAACAGGATGGAGTAACATTTTGTGCTGAGGGTACCACATGATTTATGAATATGTAGCTTAGTGTGCCATTTTTAAACCTAACGGTCGGAGGATAATGATTTTCTAAAGGTGATGTATTCCATGAGGCAACACAAAAGAATCATTTTGATATGGGATGTCTGATGTACTATTATCATACAATACACTATAAAGCGGCCTATTAATGTTGGTAAATGCTTGCAGTATTTTTCATGGTGAACATGAAAAATGAGCAATCCAACAGTACACCAGAGATAACGCACATCAGCAATTGTGTGTAGACAAGGTTATGTATTGCCTGATAAATAACGGCTTGATTTGTAGTTAAAAGCACTTGCTGTTAACAGCTAGTGGATAACTCTTAAGATGCCTGCAGATTAAGATTATACTTTCACAAAATGCTTTGCTCAACTGTCATAGCAACACATCAACATTTTTTTTAAGAAACATTGCTTGGTCCTTGACATAGTGTCGTCATGGAAGAATAAAGCAACAAAAAGGAGCCCTACATCCATATTTATTGGGAAAAATCACAGGCTCCTTCAGAATGGCAGTATTTATCATTGTAAATATCCATATTTTAAAATTTGGTTTTCTCAAATAAAATGTCACTGCATTTTCTTGAAAGATATTCATCTGTGTTTCTTACATGGCTACGCTTAGCTTACAGCACTGAAGGATGTTTTTCATTATTTAAGAATTTTGTACAATCAACCAGATTGCAGCATTTTAAGAGCAAAACATTATTTACTTTGGAGTCCATTGAAGCCATAAAAAGGAGTGTGTATAGCCCACAGCTTTTTATCAGACTAACCAAAAAACTGTGCATATTTCACAGACATCCCAAGGATTATTGTCGTTAAGATCACACATCAGGCGAGCAGTGGGCAAAACAAACAGAATGTCTGCCCGATGGTGCTAGCAAAAGGTTCAAAGCACTTTCATAGTCAGGCTTTGTTTGAAGTGGTTTGACAATTTGGCGAAGGGGAAGGGGGAAGAGGAAGGGCAGGAAATCTTTTTTTAAATTTGTTTCAGGGAATGTGGGTGTCATTGCCTGTTTGTCCTTCATTGCCCTTGAACTGAGTGGTTTGCTAGGCCATTTCAGAGGGCATGTAAGAGTCAACCACATTGCTGTGGGTCTACAGTCACATGTAGGTCAGGCCAGACTGGGTAAGGATGACATTAGTGAACAGATGGGTTTTTACAACAACCGACAATAGTTACATGGTCATCATTATTCTAGATTTTTATTGAATTCAAATTTCACCATCTGATGTGGTGGGATTCAAACGCAGTCCCCAGCGCATTCCCCTGGGTCTCTGGGTTACTAGTCCAGCGACAATATCACTGTGCCACCCTCTTTCCTGGCAGCTTATGAGTAGAGCCAAGCCGCTGGTAACTACTTAAAGGGAGATGAGATGAGATTTATATGGGGTCTGGGGAAGCATGAATGTTCCTCCTGATTCCATAAAAATAAAACTATGCCACAAGTTTGTTTTTTGGGAATTTGAAAATAGCCTTTCACCACTGGTTAGGCCATTTCATGTTCAGTATTACTTAAGTGGAACATATGCAGCATGCCTTCTGTTCATGATGTTGGCTGGTCCTACAATTGTAGCAAGGTAATTTGTAGCAAATTGTAGAAAGTAATCTGAGCTGTAATTTTCTATGGTTCTATCTAGGCAAAAAATGGTTCAGCACAGACAAGAAGGGCCAAAAGGCCTGTTTCTGAGCTGTAATTTTCTATGGTTCTATGGTAGTCTGAAAAAAATGGAGTGGGTGGTTACCTGACAATCAGTGGACAGTAGCTTTGTCTGTTTGCTGTCCTATGTTCCAGCATTAAAAGAAGTCCGAAATTTAAAAATCTGCCCTCTTGTTTTAAATATGGAACAGAAATCAATACAGAAACATAGAAAATATGAGTAGGGGTAGGTCATTCATCTCCTCAAGCCTGCTTCGCCATTCAATATAATCATGACTAATCCTCTGTTGATCTCAACAACCCTCCCGATTGTTGCCATATCGATTTGATGGACGCAGCACCAGTTGCTCCCTTGTTTTGTCCTCTGGCAGAAGGGGCTAAGAGCTCCGAAAGCTTGTGTGGCTTTTGCTACCAAATAAACCTGTTGGACTTTAACCTGGTGTTGTTAAACTTCTTACTGTGTTTACCCCATCCAACGCCGGCATCTCCACATCTTGTCCTCTGGCATCAGAGCAAGTGTACCTTTTATCCTCAGTCTAAACAAGATGTCTCTTGGCCTATGGAATAGGGTAATTTCCTTCGCCTTCACCAACCTTTTCTTGAGGAGAGCTTAACAAATTTGATCTGCCTGAATGTTCTGTCCTAGGCTAAATCGCTGAGTTCCATAGTACACAAATCCTTTTTCTTTGACTTTCTCATTTGCTTCAAATGCTCTATCAGTAAGACTTCCATCAGGATCATCTGCTGCCGCTTGCTGATGCTTCTTATCGTGAATACTGAAATGGTTTCCATTTAGCTGGCCAACTCATAAGTGCTGAATTGTAGGGTGCAAATTATACACTTTCAAGTCTTTGCTGTAGATTGGCTGTTGCCTTGCTTTTAACCTGTTGATTGTCACATGCTTCACCACAATAGTCTGGGATGTAATGGCATTCTTGTCTTTGATGCCTGCATAGCTGAAATCCAATGGCACCACACCAAACTCTGAAGTCAAGCAAGCAATTGCCTCCAAGGTTCCCAGAGATGAGAAGGTGTGTGAATATTGCTTCCGTTGCCAATGATTACGAATTCAACCACCAATGATGATTAAAAATCTAATGTATGTACTATTTCCATTTATAATCACTGCTAAATCTCATACTCCATTTCTGGACCTGTAAAGAAAAATCAACCACTGTTCTAAGCCAATATTTTCTATAATTGAATTTCAAGAGTTCATATTTATTGAAATTATTGCACGGTAAAACTGGATGATAGATTCCTTGTATCTCTGCTGAGAGCAACATGGATCATGGCAAAGCAATTGTATTTGTTCTGGGTCTTGGGGCTCAGTTGGGGTTGGGAAACGAATAGAGGAATCATGTTCATTAGATGTTTTCTTAAATGAAGCCTTTTTCCTGGCTTGTATATGGTTGCATCATTGCTTTTAATCATTTACCTCACATATGAAGGGAGGAGGGGAGGTTGTGCCAAATGAATATCCAGGTATGGCACTGGATTCTTGATATTTCTTTAGTCACATATAGATGCAGAACATCACTCCTTTGGATTGTTATATGTCTCAAAGGTGGGGCCAGATCATCTGGAATTATAAGCCTGTCCAGGTCTTTGTCATCTTCTGGATTGTTACTTAGAATAGCTAAATGTGGAATATTTATAAGTAAATGTCCGAGTGGTTCTAGTCACCCCAGCAATCTTTTTGCATATATTATTGAAACTTCCGAAATCTGTGTTGGTCATGTAGAATGTGATCTTAAGTTGGCCTTTGCACATTTTGTGCAAGGCATTGAGCACCTGCCTTTATGCTTCTCATTTTTCCATTCTGCTCACTTAAGGTCTAAATGCCATTGCTAGCCCCCTTTCAGACTTCTCTGCTATACAGGTAGCACAGTGGCACAGTGGTTAGCACTGCTGCCTCATAGTGCCAGGAACCTGGGTTCGATTCCTGGCTGGGGTCACTGTGCGGAGTCTACACGTTCCCCCGTGTGTGCATGAGTTTCCTCTGGATGCTCCAGTTTCCTCCCACAGTCCAAAAGACGTGCTGGTTAGGTGCATTGGCCATGCCAAAATCTCGCTCAGTGTACCCGAATAAGCGCCAGAGTGTGACGACTAGGGGATTTTCAGAGTAACTTAATTGCAGTGTTAATGTAAGCCTACTTGTGACATTAATAAAATAAACCTTATAAACTCCAATGAACTTATAAACCCCAAGGCTTTTTACTCTTATGTGAGGAATAAAAGAATGACCAGGGTGAGGTTAGGGCCGGTCAAGGACAGTAGTGGGAACTTGTGTATGAAGTCAGTAGAGATAGGCGAGGTGATGAATGAATACTTTTCTTCAGTGTTCACCAAGGAGAGGGGCCATGTTTTTGAGAAAGAGAAGGTGTTACAGGCTAATAGGCTGGAGGAAATAGATGTTCGGAGGGAGGATGTCCTGGCAGTTTTGAATAAACTGAAGGTCGATAAGTCCCCTAGGCCTGATGAAATGTATCCTAGGATTCTTTGGGAGGCAAGGGATGAGATTGCAGAGCCTTTGGCTTTGATCTTTGGGTCCTCGCTGTCCACGGGGATGGTGCCAGAGGACTGGAGAATGGCGAATGTTGTTCCTCTGTTTAAGAAAGGGAATAGAAATGACTCTGGTAATTATAGACCGGTTAGTCTTACTTCGGTGGTTGGTAAATTGATGGAAAAGGTCCTTAGAGATGGGATTTACGACCATTTAGAAAGATGCGGATTAATCCGGGATAGTCAGCACGGATTAGTGAAAGGCAAGTCATGCCTCACAAATTTGATAGAATCTTTTGAGGAGGTAACTAAGTGTGTTGATGAAGGTAGGGCAGTTGATGTCATATACATGGATTTTAGTAAGGCGTTTGATAAGGTCCCCCATGGTCGGCTTATGATGAAAGTGAGGAGGTGTGGGATAGAGGGAAAGTTGGCCGATTGGATAGGTAACTGGCTGTCTGATCGAAGACAGAGGGTGGTGGTGGATGGAAAATTTTCGGATTGGAGGCAGGTTGCTAGTGGAGTGTCACAGGGATCAGTGCTTGGTCCTCTGCTCTTTGTGATTTTTATTAATGACTTGGAGGAGGGGGCTGAAGGGTGGATCAGTAAATTTGCTGATGACACCAAGATTGGTGGAGTAGTGGATGAGGTGGAGGGCTGTTGTAGGCTGCAAAGAGACATAGATAGGATGCAAAGCTGGGCTGAAAAATGGCAAATGGAGTTTAACCCTGATAAATGTGAGGTGATTCATTTTGGTAGGACTAATTTAAATGTGGATTACAGGGTCAAAGGTAGGGTTCTGAAGACTGTGGAGGAACAGAGAGATCTTGGGGTCCATATCCACAGATCGCTAAAGATTGCCACTCAAGTGGATAGATCTGTGAAGAAGGCCTATAGTGTGTTAGCTTTTATTAACAGGGGGTTGGAGTTTAAGAGCCGTGGGGTTATGCTGCAACTATACAGGACCTTGGTGAGACCACATTTGGAATATTGTGTGCAGTTCTGGTCACCTCACTATAAGAAGGATGTGGAAGCACTGGAAAGAGTGCAGAGGAGATTTACCAGGATGCTGCCTGGTTTGGAGGGTAGGTCTTATGAGGAAAGGTTGAGGGAGCTAGGGCTGTTCTCTCTGGAGCGGAGGAGGCTGAGGGGAGACTTAATAGAGGTTTATAAAATGATGAAGGGGATAGATAGAGTGAACGTTCAAAGACTATTTCCTCGGGTGGATGGAGCTATTACAAGGGGGCATAACTATAGGGTTCGTGGTGGGAGATACAGGAAGGATATCAGAGGTAGGTTCTTTACGCAGAGAGTGGTTGGGGTGTGGAATGGACTGCCTGCAGTGATAGTGGAGTCAGACACTTTAGGAACATTTAAGCGGTTATTGGATAGGCACATGGAGCACACCAGGATGATAGGGAGTGGGATAGCTTGATCTTGGTTTCAGATAAAGCTCGGCACAACATCGTGGGCCGAAGGGCCTGTTCTGTGCTGTACTGTTCTATGTTCTATGTTCTAAACTATCTTTTGTCATGGAAGCAAACAAAAGCCCATTTTGGCATTCTGACTGTGGAGGAAAGGAGGAAGAGTTGCAGACAGCTTGGTTTGCACTAGAATCTGTTAGATATTTATGGGTTCTTGAGGTGGTGTTGAATGTTGCGGTTATGTTGTATCACTCAGGTTGGGCAATGTCTAGCTCTACTTATAAGATTTTTGATGGTTGATTTATTCTGGCCATTGCTAGAATTCTATGGGTTTATGACGCTTTCTATCATTGCTTCAAGTTGCAGAAGCATACAGGATGTGGTGTGGCAGGTGCTGAAGGATATTTTGCTGACTTCAAGCCTTCGGCACAAACTGATTGCTCCTTGGCATGAAAGGGCAAGTCGGCATTCCCCTGGGAATACAGCCTGACCCAGATAATGAACAGAGGCTATACACATGAAGATAAACTGCTGGGAGAGGGCAGAGGAGGCAAGGGGTTGAAGAGTTTTCAGCAGGAGGCCAACAGTTCTACTGCCTGGGCTGCTCGAGAGGAGCCCTGCAGTACTCACAGTGGATGGCAAGATTCAAGGTGATTGACTGAATGCTCTTGTGAGGGGATAGGCCTTGTCAATGTCAATGGCTATACAGTGAGAAAAGCGCACAAGCATGAGGAGAAGGAAGAAGAAGAGAAAGTGGAAAGGAGAAGGAAAAGCTGCCTCGGCTATCCATGAAGGACTCACCTAGTGCAATATCATTGAACGTTTCCTCAATTCCCCATTCACGAACAGTCCCATACCTTACCTTCTCTGTTATTGACCATCATAAGAAGTCTCACAACACCAGATTAAAGTCCAACAGGTTTATTTGGAATCATGAGCCTTTGGAGCGCTGCTCCTTCCTCACGTGAGTGCTATCCCAGTGGCTGGAACATGGCTGATGGAAGGTTGCCGACTTTAAGTGGAGAACACTGCAGATAACCTTAAAGGACGACCTTGGGTAGATCTACGCAAAGAAGATTCAGCTGCAGACTGCACATCCCAGCATAGCTGGAAGCAATCTGGATTGGCTGACAAGCGACAGCAAGGACATTGGCTGAGCATGATGGTGGGAGGATGAATGCTGTCTTCTTGAGATAATTTGTGCTCCTTAGAGCTACTACCACTGTCACTCCGCCAGAGCAGCGCATCAGCAATCCAAGCAATCTGATAGAGGACATATTGTTGGACTATTGTGTTACCCTGCAAGCTCCTTTGCACAGTGTAATCCACCTGCATGATGATAACAGTCTGAACTTACATGGCATCAAGCTGAATTGCATGACTTCAGCCTGAGCTTCCACTTCAGCACTCAGACATTGGGCAGCTGGTGTTTGTGCTGCAATGGAAATAGAGATGTCACCGATCAGATGCTGCAGCATGACAGATCCACAAGTGAGAGAATAGAATTGGCCACCACTTCCAGGCTGGGAAGGATGGGTTACAAGTTCTGTGCAAAGTCCTGTGATAAGTTGGTGCTGGATTCCTCTGTGTTTTTTGATATTGCCCGCATGCTTTCTAGCAGTGTTCTTCCATAGACTGCCAGGTCAAGGTGTCATCCAAGTCCCCTGCAGTAGAACCCATATGCAAACTCACCCTCCAGGGAGCTGGCACCAGTGCTATTCTCACCTCTTGCCCTGGCTGCAGTGCACTTGTGGCCCATGTGTCATCATGTGCTGACCCTGAATCTCATTTATCTTCTAGATATGTACTGTGTCAATATCTGAGCTGGTGGCTTCAAATATGGAAAATCAAGTGGTAATGCTGCATCTTCATCATCATTCTTTTCTTGGTGTTCCTTCTGTGCCTGGCCACTGTGTAGTACTTGCGTATCTGAAAATAAAAAGGTAAAGATGTGCTGCAGAGAAGGGTGGAAATAAGAGGTGCATGCTTACATCAACATCTTCTGCTGCTTGTAAATCAGAAGAAAATGTTGGATGAGGGAGATGTGGGATGTAAGAAGAATTATATGTGTGGGTGCAGCCATTTTCAATGTTTTTAGCCGTACAGTTGGCCACATCCTGAGCAATGGGAACCATAATTATAGCCAGTGTTTTCTTCTCAAAGGGAGTTAGGAGAAGCAGTTAGCTTGTCCTAACTCTCCTCCTCCAGTTAGCTTTCGTCACCTCTGGTTGGGTACCACATTGTCTTGCAAGGGAAGAATAAAAGTGTCAGTGTGTGTGTGTGATGCAATCTGTATGGCTGATATATCTGTCAATGTGTGACTAATGGAGGTTGTTGGTAGATGAGTCATGGGAGTGTGGTCATTTGAGGAGTGTCTAAGGCTAGTGGTGGAGTTGGCAGCATATGAAATTTGAAGATATATTTCCTGACTTTCATCACTTGCGTGAGGTCATTGAACTTTTTGCAGCACTGCGTCCAAATCCTCAAAGCTTGACTTGTGCCATTGATCTCATGGCTATCTGCTGCCATTGCATTTTGAGTATGTGTCAAAAAGGCCTCAACCCCCGTAATACAGGGCATTTCCATGACTTTCCACCATCTCCACCAAGACTCCCAGTGCAGTGTCTGAAAACTTTGTAGCCCCACTCTCCCATGTTGCCGCATTCTTCACTATCTGCCAGGTCAGATTTACTTCCTGCACAACTGCTAGCTGCTGATTTAGCCACAATACACATCCTCTTTAAGAGGTGCAGGCTAGCTTTAAGCAGCCGTACCAACTGACTCAAGAACAGCTTTTTCCCTGCTGCTGTCAATCTTTTGAATGGACTTACCTTGCATTAAGTTGATCTTTCTCTACACCCTAGCTATGACTGTAACACTACATTCTGCACTCTCTCGTTTCCTTCTCTATGAACGGTATGTTTTGTCTGTATAGCACGCAAGAAACAATACCTTTCACTGTATGTTAATACATGTGAAAATAATAAATCAAATCAAATCAAAATCACCGGATAATTTTAATGAATGCTAACAGGTTATGCCCCCTGCTGATGCATGTTCTAAATGAACGGATTGGTCAGTGCATGCAGCAACCATTTGAATGAGGAGGTAGTTGGCCTGTTTTTGAGGCTATGCAGTTTAGTCTTCCTTTATTGCCCAAAAGAAGGAAGCAGCATCAGGGGACTCGGAATTTGGCCTATTCGAATATCACTCACAGCTTGGTAGCAAGCTTGGACAACATTGAAAAGTCCTGGAACAGAACCACTAGCTGGCAATGGTGTAGGATATTAGTTGAGTAAAAGGATGAGATAAAAATGCTTTTTAAATTAAAGCAAAAGGAGAAAAGTGACTAGCTCTAGTTTTTTTCTCTTTAACTCAGTTCCTTAATTGCTGTAACTTAAACAAAGTCCTGTTTTGAAAGCAGTGCATATTGTACTTCATACAGATTAAAATATAACAGCAATACATTTCTAGAGTCTGAGAACTCCTTCATTACTTGTTCCTGCTTTATCATCTTAGCAACAAAGGTGCTATCTTCAACCTCTGTCTGGTACAATATAATACATCATTAGCCAAATCTCTGGGATCTTCTTCCACAGAGAATACTAATGCAAGAAAATCTATTGTTTAGGTTTATTTAAATGTCAGAGAGTCTCTCATGCCCAATGTGTCATGAAGATCTGACACTTAAGATACTACATATACCATATTATGAATTAATTCTGCTGGAAACAGCAGCCTGATGTTCAAATCAACCATTCACCAGTCAATGGGGTGCAAACCACCTCCAGAATTGACAATGAACTTGATGTCTTCACGAGAGTTCTTCAGCTCTGTGGTGTCTGGTTAAAACCACAAACTCTAAATATTCAGGATCAGAGCGTAGGATCCAGGCTGAGGAGACAATGGAAGGGGGGGGGGGGGCGTGGTTTCTGTCCCGTTTTTGCTGGGTAGGAATGGTAGAGCTGGTGGGGGATCGAAGGGGAGACTCAAGATGGCTTTTATGCAGCAAGATTTTGCCACTCAATTGTTCCCACCCCACCCCACCAGTGACATAACGTGGTTCCGTCCATGCAATGATGGGAACTCATTTTGAATACATAAGACCATAAGATATAGGAGCAGAATTAGGCCATTCAGCCCGTCGAGTCTGCTCTGCCATTCAATCTGATGCGTTACAATTTAATATTATTAACGAGCCTACATAGGAAAGGCCCCGGTTGCCCCAGTGAAAGGACATCATGTCGGGGGGGATGACAACAAGTTTTTAACAATGGGGAACTGGCGAGCAGAATCCGCTGGGGACACACAGGTAAGAACAGCCCCAGAGAGGGGAGGCCTAGGCAGTACCCTGGCACTGCCCCCACCCAAGCAGTGCTAGGGGGCACTGTGAGGGCTGAGCTTGGGGAGAGGCAGGAGAACCTTGGGGAGGTGCCAGGGGTCCATGTCCATGGGAGGAGGGGTAATTTGCGATCCGTGTTTGTGGGGACGGGATTCCATGGAGGTCGGGGGGAGGCGGGGCGCAATTCAAGGCAGGAATGTCATGGTTGTGGGGTGGAGGGGGGGTAAGGTCTGTGGTTGTGGTGGGAGGAGTGTCCTCTTTTATATTTTTAGCTTCTTTACTCAGGACACCAAAGGGATCTGTCAACAGCAAGAGTTGTTTGGGGCAGGCCTATACGGAGCCTGTCCCACCAGCGTGGTGTCATGGGACTCACCCCCTTCACTTCCATATGTCTAAGTATTTAAAAATATGGCAGGAAAGGCCAGCAGTGCAGCCGGCGGGCTACACTCCGATTTTCCGTCTGAGTTCACACTGACAAAAAGATGAGAAAAGTCCACCCTATGCATTTATGATGTATTCTCTTGCCAATGTGTGTTAAAACAGCGAGCACTTTTAATTTGAAAGGAGTACCAATAATAAAGATATGGGGCGAGGCATTGTGATCCCGCCTGCTGCAGGAATTGTAATGGGCAGGACAGAGAATTTAGTGGGACCATTTAAAAGTCCGTTGGCATCGAGTGGGAGTTTCTATCTTGGGGCGCACGCTGATCGGAAAATCCCTGCCCATGATTTTTCTTACACACTTATTTACAACCCACACTCCCCTTGAGCATTAACATCCAATAAATTTAAGAATTTTATACAGTGCAGTGCTTGATCAGCTGCTTTCTTTTCCATTGCAGGTGGCAGCAGTGTGCACCATCTACAAGATGCACTGCAGGAACTCACCAAAGCTCCTTACCTTCCAAACCCAAGGCCACTATCAGCTAGATGGACAAGGGAAGCAGACACATGCGAACACCACCACCTGGAAGTTCACCTCCAAGTAACTCACCATCCCGACCTGGAAATCCATCACCGTTCCTTCACTGTCGCTGGGTCAAAATCCTGAAACCCCCCTCTCTGACAGCGCTGTGGGTGCACCAGATGGACTGCAGTGGTTCAAGAAGGCAGCTCACTATCGTCTTCTCAAAGGCAATTAGGGATGAGCAATAAATATTGCTCTAGCCAGTGACGCCCACATCTCATGATGAATAAAAAATATAAATATGTTGCATCATATATTCCGCCACCATTGATAAACCAGGCTGAAGTCAGTATTCCCCTGATATTTTGGTTACTAGATTAGAAACAAACAGGTTTTTAGCACCATTCCTGAATAATAAAAAGTAACCACATTGAACCATAGACTCATAATGACACAGGAGGCCGCCACTCAGCCCTTCATCAATGCTAGCTCTCTGTAGAGCAATCCAGTCAGTCCAATCCTCCTGGGAACTAATGGGTGCATGGATACTGAGGGTACATTGGCAAACCTGATAACATGAAATGTATTCTGGTGTTGAATTCTTCCCTTTGATAAATAGTGCAGCTGGTGAATATTCCAATTATTTTTATTCGTTCACGGATGTGAGTATCCCTAATTGCCCTTGCAAAGGCAAACAATTGTACAAAAGTACATTGAAAAACCAGAAATTACTCATTCACTTTTGAGAATAAGTGAAAACATATGAATGAAACTGAATATGAACTTAACATGGAAATCCGCAATATGATATTTAGTTGCATTAAATTGTGACGTTGATGGAATGGAAGGAACATTAGCACACTATCCTTTCACTTTTGAAAGCTGGACTTGCATCTATTCCAGACTAATGCAACAAAAACCTTTGCTGTCTTATAAAGATAAAAGACTCATGTGAAATGAAACATTTAGCATCAACCCAGTTCCTAGTTAGCATGAACCTACAAAATCTAACTGTTTCCAATTCAACAGAATTAATAACCTTGTTCAAGGAGGACTTTGAGAATTTTTGGGGGTGGCTAGTGCAAAATTTATACTGTGATGTAATTTTACCGGCGTGTCTGCCCAAGTTTCGTACGATCCTGCCGGCCAACGGAGAATGTCGTTCTCCGAGCTTCGCCCGCCTCCGGAATTGGGGCGGGCATGCCGGTAAAATTCAGTAAGAAGTTTAACAACACCAGGTTAAAGTCCAACAGGTTTATTTGGTAGCAAAAGCCACTAGCTTTCGGAGCCTTAAGCTCCTTCTTCAGGTGAGTGGGGATTCTGTTCACAAACAGGGCATATAAAGACACAAACTCAATTTACAAAATAATGGTTGGAATGCGAATACTTGCAGCTAATCAAGTCTTAAAGGTACAAACAATGTGAGTGGAGAGAGCATTAAGACAGGCTAAAGAGATGTGTATTGTCTCCAGACAGGACAGCCAGTGAGACTCTGCAGGTCCAGGCAAGTCGTGGGGGTTACAGATAGTGTGGCATGAACTCAATATCCCGGTTGAGGCCATCCTCATGTGTGCGGAACTTGGCTATCAGTTTCTGCTCAGCGAATCTGCGCTGTCGTGTGTCATGAAGGCCGCCTTGGAGAATGCTTACCCGAATATCAGAGGCCGAATGCCCGTGACCGCTGAAGTGCTCCCCAACAGGAAGAGAACAGTCTTGCCTGGTGATTGTCGAGCGGTGTTAACCGTTGTCGCAGCATCTGCATGGTTTCCCCAATGTACCATGCCTCGGGACATCCTTTCCTGCAGCGTATCAGGTAGAAAACGTTGGCCGAGTTGCAAGAGTATGTACAGTGTACCTGGTGGATGGTGTTCTCACGTGAGATGGTGGCATCTGTGTTGATGATCCGGCACGTCTTGCAGAGGTTGCTCTGACCGGGTTGTGTGGTGTCGTGGTCACTGCTCTCCTGAAGGCTGGGTAGCTTGCTGCGGACAATGGTCTGTCTGAGGTTGTGCGGTTGTTTGAAGGCAAGAAGTGGGGGTGTGGGGATGGCCTTGGCGAGATGTTCGTCTTCATCAATGACATGTTGAACCTCTGCAAGACGTGCCGGATCATCGACACAGATGCCATCATCTCACGTGAGAACACCATCCACCAGGTACAAGGTACATACTCTTGCAACTCGGCCAACGTTGTCTACCTGATACGCTGCAGGAAAGAATGTCCCGAGGCATGGTACATTGGGGAAACCATGCAGACACTGCGACAACGGATGAATGAACACCGCTCGACAATCACCAGGCAAGACTGTTCTCTTCCTGTTGGGGAGCACTTCAGCGGTCACGGGCATTCGGCCTCTGATATTCGGGTAAGCGTTCTCCAAGGCGGCCTTCACGACACACGACGGCGCAGAGTCGCTGAGCAGAAACTGATAGCCAAGTTCCGCACACATGAGGACGGCCTCAACCCGGATATTGGGTTCATGTCACACTATCTGTAATCCCCATAGCTTGCCTGGACCTGCAGAGTCTCACTGGCTGTCCTGTCTGGAGACAATACACATCTCTTTAAGCTGTCTTAATGCTCTCTCCACTCACATTGTTTGTACCTTTAAGACTTGATTAGCTGCAAGTATTCGCACTCCAATCATTATTCTGTAAATTGAGTTTGTGTCTTTATATGCCCTATTTGTGAACAGAATTCCCACTCACCTGAAGAAGGAGCTTAAGGCTCCGAAAGCTTGTGGCTTTTGCTACCAAATAAACCTGTTGGACTTCAACCTGATGTTGTTAAACTTCTTACTGTGTTTACCCCAGTCCAACGCCGGCATCTCCACATCATGGGTAAAATTCAGGCCAAGGAGTCTGGAGTCTGAGGCATATCCTAAGTACAGCATTGAAAAGTTTAATTTTTATCTAACCCATGTTCTATCTGGCCCGCTATATACCAGCACTTGGCACTAGGTATCTGAAGTTAGAAATGTTTATTGGCAAAGCATTGACATCCCTCACACTGAAACAAAAATAAAATAAAAATATTAAGAAAACATTCTGTTTATGTCTCCAATGTGACCATTTTAATTAGGCAATTACTGTGTAGTTGCTGAAGAAATCTTTTTAATGTATATTTTCATGTACAATGTTGAACCAGCTGTCTTTCAGCATGATATTAATGCCCATATAAGGAACATGGGAAATTCTGTTGCAGGGAGCATATTATGTCAGTGGTGAATGACACAAGTTGGGAGGTATAAATAGGAGTATAATCGTGCATTGTTGACTGACTCATGATGCAGCCACATGTCACCCATCCCACATTTGATCAAGATTGTACATAAGACAAGTATGGCTGGATACTCTGGGTGCCTTGTGATATCAATAATACTGTTCATGTCAGTTTCTCAACACTTTCAGTAGAGTCTGAAGTTAAGGTTTTATAGCAATGATAACTGCAATTAATCAGATTGTTAGACAAAAACGCAATTTGTGTTTTTTTTATAAAGCAAGAAAATGTTCAGCTTTCTGCAGAGGTGCCCATTAACAGCAAAATTAATTTCAAGGAACCATTATCTGACAGCTTTAAAGAACTCCATTACAAATATAGAATGTACTAGATCTTCGCGAGGAAGAACAAAATACTTGAAATAAATGGGCTGCGGTGCATCAGTTGCTGTTGAACAATTTTGTTCAGTCCCAGAATCGTCTTGTGTTCAAATACCTGATTAGGTAATGACCAATTTTTTGAATCTGATAGATGTAATCGATTTTCTCTAATGTCCCCAATTTTACCTGCTATTCTCCTGTTGATTCCATGAGCACCAGTCATTATCCAGTAACTGAACCAGCTAAAATAAAAGTAAATTACTGTGGATGCAGAAATCTGAAACCAAAAGAGAAAATGCTGGAAAATCTCAGCAGATCTGGCAGCATCTGTAAAGAGAGAAAAAGGTGACATTTCAAGTCCAGATGACCCTTTGTCAAAGCTGGCATTAAACTGAACTAGCTGGCTGCTTTTCATTCTGTGAGAATACATGGCAAGTGTGGTTAGATCATTTGAATGTGGCATGTTTTGCAACTGAACTCACCCTGTTAGAATCATGGAATGGTTACAGCACAGAAGACCCTGTTGAGTGTCTGCTGGCCCACTGCAAGAATAATTTAGACGGCCTTACTTCATGGTCCTCTCCCTGCAGCTCTGCGTTTCTTTTTCCTTCTGCTGTTTTCCTTCAGCTGTACAGGGTACTGGTGAGGCCGCACCTGGAGTACTGTGTACAATTTTGGTCCCCTTATTTAAGAAAGGATATATTAGATTTGGAGGGGGTACAGAGAAGGTTCACCAGGTTGACTCCGGAGATGAGGAGGTTAGCTTATGAGGAGAGATTGAGGAGACTGGGCCTGTGCTCATTGGAGTTTAGAAGGTTGAGGGGAGATCTTATAGAGACATATAAGATAATGAAGGGGCTAGACAGGGTAGAAGCAGCAAGGTTATTTCCACTTACAATGGAAACAAGAACTAAGGGGCATAGCCTCAAAATACGGGGGAGTCAATTTAGAACAGAGTTGAGGAGGAACTTCTTCTCCCAGAGGGTAGTGAATCTTTGGAATTCTCTGCCCAATGAAGCAGTAGAGGCTACCTCGTTAAATGTGTTTAAGTCACAGATAGATAGATTTTTAACCATTAAGGGAATTAAGGATTATGGGGATCAGGCGGGTAAGTGGAACTGAACCCACTATCAGATCAGCCATGATCTTATTGAATGGCGGAGCAGGCTTGAGGGGCTAGATGGCCTACTCCTGCTCCTATTTCTTATGTTCTTATGTTCTTATGTTTATCCAGTTCCCTTTGTAAAGCCACAATTGAATCTACTGCTACCACTCTTTTAGGTAAGGGATTCAATTTGGTGTGTTAAGGAAGCTTTTCCTCATGTGGGCTTCAGCACTTTTGCCAATCAGTTTAAATCTGTGTACTTTGGTTCTCAGCCCTTTCAACATCAAAAACAGTTTCTATCAACTCTCTGCAATTCTCATGATTTTGAACACCTCTATTAAATCTCCTCTCAACCTTCTCTTTTCCAAGGAGAACAACTCCCGCTTCTCCAAGTTATCACAGATGCACAAAATTGTTACGGCGCAGAAGGAGCCCATTTAGCCTATTGTGTCTGCACCAGTTCTCCAAACGAGCGTGTGGCTTAGTGCCATTCCCAGCCTTTCCCCATGCTCCTGCATATTATTTCCATTAAAATAATCATCTAATGCCTTCTTGAATGCTTCAATTGAACTTACCTCCATTACACTTCCACACCCGAACCACTAAATGTGTGAAAAAGTTTTTTTCTAACATCATGTTTGCTTCCTTTTCAAATCACCTTAAACCTGTGCCCTCTTGTTCTTGATAACTCTATGAGTGAGAGCAGCTTCTCCCTATCTGTCCAGCCTCCCTCATGATTTTGAACATCTCTATCAAATCTCCACTCAGACTTCTTCAGTCCAAGAACATCTCAGCCTCTCCAATCTATCTTCATAACTGAAGTTTCTCAACCCTGGAATCATTCTTGTAAACTTCTTCTGCAGTCTCTCCAATGCATTCACATCCTTCTTTAGTGTGGCATCCAGAACTGTACACAATCTTCTAGTATCTAGTGTCTTATATTAACTAGTGTCTTGTATAAGTTCAGCATAACCTCCTTACTGTTGTATTTTATGCCCCTATTAATAAAGCCCAAAACACTATATGCTGTATTAATTGCTCTCTCCACCTGCCCTGCCACCTTCATTGATCAATGCACATATATACCCAGGTCTCTCTGCTCCTGCACCCCTTTTAGAGTTTTACCCCTTATTTTATATTGTCTTTCCATGTTCTTCCTACCAAAATGCATCACCTATTCACGTAACTGAAGTCCCTCATCCCTGGAACCATTTTTGTAAATCTTTTCAGCACCCTTTCTATAGCCTACACATCTTTCCTAAAGTGTAGAATCCAGAATTGGACACAATAATCCAGTTGAAGATGAACCAGAGTTTTATTAAGGTTCCTGGAAGTAATTTGGAATTGTACCCTTTATCTTATATTGCTTCTCCTTTTTCTTCTACCAACATATATCATTTCACACTTCTTGGCATTAAATTGCATCTGCACCAACCAGCCTGTCTATAATCTTGTGTATCATTCTACTATTTTTCCATTTTCTTCACAGATCAGAATATTTCCAAGTCTTGTGTCTTGAAATCCAAGTCATTAATATAGAACAAGAGAAGTAGCAGTCCTAGTATCGACTCCTGGGAAATATAATTGTATTCCTTCTTCCAGTCTGTAAAACAACCATTCACCACTACTTGTTGTTTCCTGTTAATTCAGACAACTTCATAGAATCTCTACAATGCAGAAGAAGGCCATTCGGCCTATCAAGTCTGCACTGACTCTCCAACAGAACACCCAATCCAGGCCCTATCCCCGCAGCCCCACTAATCCCCCTAACCCACACATCTTGGGATACTAAATGGCAATTTAGCACGGCCAACCAACCTAACCTATACATCTTTGGACTGTGGGAGGAAACTGGGGTACCCAGAGGAAACCCACACAGACATCGGGAGAACTTCCCATCCCTGCAGCCATTTTCCCTTTTATTCCATGGGCTTCAACTTTGCTGACATACCTATTATGTAGCACTTAGCCAAACATCTTTTGGAAATCCATTTACAGCATACCAAGCGCATTACCCTATCAACCCTCTCTGTTACTGTATCAAAAACTCAAAATCTGGGTTTTGTCCCAGATTATTGGGCTGGATTTTACAGCCTCCAGCTGGGTGTGTTTGAAAGTGAAAGTGGGCACGGATGTAAAGTACGTGATGTGGCCTGCCCACCGTCTTGCTGCCCACTCCTGACCGCTGACAGTCCCCATATTACAGAGGATGAGTAAGCCGCCAGCCAGGCCATCCACCCATAGGCCTATTGAGGCTAATTATTCAGCACTTATGGGCCTAAGTCTGGCTTGCCTTCCATAATATGCTGGCTGAGGGAAGGTGGACCGGCCACTTTTCACCAAATGAGGTTTTGGGCACATTCAGCGCCCCCTCAACCAAGATAGCACCCCGCTTTGTGCTTCCCCGAGTGGGCTTCAAAACCCACCCCCCTCCCCCCCCGCCCCTCCCCGCCACGTTCAAACATCATTCCCCCTCCCCATCTCACCCCACCCCCAGGCTCCATAGGAATCCTCTCTGTCCAAAACCCCAGACTTACCTCTCTCCAATGGCCATGTATGCTTCTTCCCCGACTACTCAGTTCTGGCGCTGCTGGGACTGCAAGAGCTTCTGGCCATTCTGATTGGCTGGTAGGACTTCCTTCCACTGAGGGGCAACAGTCCGTCACTCAGTTTGTTTAGGCCACTGACAGCATGTTATTACTGGGAGGAGGCCTTTTTTAAAGGAGTGAGCATTGTGCCCCCCTCCCCTCCCCTCCATAATATTCAGCCCATTGTTTCCAAAAGCATATCCCGAACGTCTGTTAATTTTATATTAATCATGTTTAACTGCATGCAGGTAGCGACCACGAGCCTGGCATTCACTTGAGCTCCTAAAAAAATAGAAGGCTAAAATTGTGGTTGTTGTGTTTGGAGGTGTGTGCATGTTACGTGTAACTGTGGAAACCAATATATGAAAAAGACGTACATTTATCTTTTCACCGCCACCACATGTCACAAAGTGCTTTAAAGCCAATAAAGTACTTTTGTAAATCCACTTACTGTCCTAATATGCAAAACTTGTCTGAACATTGGTTCCAGTTTTTATCCTTCAGCAACCAGTTTACTGAAATAGGACAACACTCTCCACTGGGAGTAGGTACCCCTGGTTAAATTTTCCCTTCCTGGCCAGGGAAGGTGGCCAGTTTTGACTCCTTTCTCTCATTCCATCTAAGACCAGCTAACCCGGCATAGACCAGGGATCAATGCTGAGGTCTGAATGGCACGGTACCATCACACAGTGTATCCATCTAAAGGACTTTTGGAAGCCCTGGGGCAGTTGTTCATTATTTCCCAGGTTTTAGCATGCGCATAATGGAATCATTGCTGTGTGGAGAGCATAGTAATCACTGTACAATGAACAGCATGACTCATCTCGAAATTCAATCAAAAAATTGGACTGGAAGAGATAAGGCAGGTGGTTAGCTTCTCATCATGCAGTGCATTATATGTCAAGCACCAGTTGGCGCAGGTACAATTAATTCAATAAGGAGCAATGGTTATTGTGTGAAAGTCTATGAAACATGACAAGGTAAAAGGATAAGCACCTTTAAAATTTCTCCCAAGCAAAAAGGTATTGTCATGTTTCCAATCTGTTAGGATTTATGTGAAAGTTGTCAATTCAGAATACAGAATCTAAATGATTTGTGCTAACAAGTTAGGGGACAAAAAGTGCACTATGTAATTGAAGTGAAGGAGGTGTCGCTCACTGACTGAGAGCCAGAAAAAACCTTGCATCTCCTCTTTTAGGGAAGGCTCAATATATTAAGTGCAACTTAGGTACTGGACAGCGAAGGGTCCTCCCCGGGTTCAAGGACGCCAGGGGTGGAAGTCTCACCTGTAATGTAAAGGGATAACATCAGAAGCAAATGATGTTGAGATAATAATGATGCAACGCCACATGATTGAGCAACAGTGTTCTGGAGGAAGAAGTTCCAACCTCATGTATAATTCCCAATATGTAAACAGAAGTTGTAAATAAAGAGTGGTTTCAACAAAATACAGTCTGAAGCAGTTTACTTTATGAGAATAGGCAAGCCCCAAAGAAACCTAATACATGGTGAACCATGGTGGCGACAGACAATGAGTAAAAGACCCAGAACAAACACCATGAAGCAGCTACAAACTAGGCAAGCCAACAGATACTTGCAAGAAGGACACGGTGGCACAATGGTTAACACTGCTGCCTCATAGCTCCAGGGACCTGGGTTCGATTTTCGGCTTAGGTCACTGTCTGTGTGGAGTTTGAAGGTTCTCTCCATGGCTGCGTGGGTTTCCTCCATGTTCTCCAGTTTCCTCCCACAGTCCAAAGATGTGCAGACTAGGTGGATTGGCCATGCTAAATTACCCCTTAGTGTCCCAGGATGCATAGGTTAGAGGGATTGGTGGGGTAAATATGTGGGGTTATGGGTATAGGGCCTGGGTGGGATTGTTGTCGGTACAGACTTGATGGGCTGAATGGCCTCTTTCTGCTCTGTAGGGATACTATGATTCTATGAATGGATTGAAGACTCACAAAAAAGTAAGAGCACTGCAAATGCAGCAGACGCAAGCTGAGACGCAGACCCAGAGTTTGGACAGCAGTGAGCAAAGATTAGAATTAACAAGTGACACCAGTGAAGCAGCAACTATTCCAGAGCTTGGTACAAGCATGGAATCCACACCACCACTCCCAAAACCATTCCGGAGCACTGAACGCTCACAATAGTCTCAGCACTGGGATAACTGGAGGAGGGGGTTTTCCAGATGCAGAACACTTCTTTCTGGTCTGTACACAAAAGAACAAAATGATCAGGTCAATACATTACTCTATGCAGATAGAGCTATTGCCGACAGCATAATAGTGAGGCAGGCAATAGATGTGGCTTCAATTTCTAATGAAGAAGTCCTATAAGTATTTGATTCATATTTCAGTATTCAGCAAAAAATTAATTGTAAAAGGGACAAAATTTAACAAACAAAGCTAAGACCAGGCAAGAGCAGGGATTAATTCATTAATGCTCTATATAGGCTGACCAAAAATTGCATCAATGGAATATTGAGGGATGAACTGATTCACGATCAAGTAATATTTGGGGCCTTAAATCTCTTCAGAAGAGAGAGGATTTGACTTCAGTCAAGGCAGTACAAATTGTAGGGTGAACTGAGCTCATTAAACAAAATAGAGGCCACATATTTCTAGCTTGTCACACAGGTGGGACCTTCTGGTCCCGCTAATGGCATACCCTCACCATGGGCTTCTCGGCATCATGGGCTGGAATCAATGGGAAATGCCATTGAGAGCAGTGGGATCAGAAGAAATCGCTGCCAGCGAATGGTGCGCCACCTCCCGCTTCCTAGAAACAAGCAGCAAGGAGGCTAGAGAAAATAAGGTCCCATGGAAAAGAACAAGTGAGAATGTTCAATAATAGCAGCTTGGTGTGGCTCCTGCTCTGCCCAAGACCGCAAAGGGTCATAAACAAAGCCCAGTCTATCACGCAAACCAGCCTCCCATCCATTGACTCTGTCTATACTTCCCGCTGCCTCAGAAAAGCAGCCAGCATTATCAAGGAGCCCATGCACCTCGGATGTACTCTCTTCCACCTTCTTCCGTTGGGAAAAAGAGACAAAAGTCAGAGGACACATACCAACTGACTCAAGAACAGCTTCTTCCCTGCTGCCATCAGACTTTTGAGTGGACTTACCTTGTATTAAGTTCGTATTAAGTTGATCTTTCTCCATACCCTAGCTATGGCTGTAACACTACATTCTGCACCCTCTCCTTCTCCAGACAAACAACCCCAAATAGGCCCAAAGATGATTCAACCATCCCCAAAAAGCAAACCTTCCACGCGCCCCCCCCCCTCCCCCCGCCACCCCCACCTCAGACTTTTTCCCGAATAAAAGCCAAGGACAGAGCAGGAAAAGGAGGATACAAGGAAACCACAACAGGGAGGAGAAGGTATGGAACAAGGAGGGGGCACAGGAGATCAATCCCGGGGACTGAGGACTAACAAACAAGGGAGAACCACGATGGACAGCAGGAAAGCCAGCATGGTGAGGAGACAGACACGTAAGCCATTCATCTATGGGCAGCACGGTGGCACAGTGGTTAGTATTGTTGCCTCACAGGGCCAGGGAGGCAGGCTGGGGTTTTGGCTGGAATCTCTACCCGTTTGGAGTTTGCATGTTCTCCCCGTGTCTGCGTAGGTTTCCTCCGGGCACTCTGGTTTCCTCCCACACTCCAAAGATGTGCTTGTTAAGTGAATTGGCCATATTAAATTCCACCTTGGTGTACCCTTCCACAATAACTTCATTACATTATTAATGAAAGGCTACTGGGGACACTAATTAATTAATAAATAAAGAAATAAACAGATAAATTGTCTATGAAGTAATTTTTGCACTGCCAACAAAAGATTTTTCCTCATACCAAACACATAAACCATCCACAAAAACAGGAATGTCCCTACATCAACTTGTTCCACCAATTAGTGCCCCCACAACAATCCGACATATACTACCCGAATCCCCACCACGACATCTTGTCCACCACAACATAAAACACCCACAAAGAATAAAAAGTCACCCCATCTCACCAGCTCTGGGAGCCCCCTCACCCCACCCCACCCACCCTAACAGACACACACAGGAGATGAAAGCGCCAAGACAGGGGAGGACAACAAACCATCCTTCAACCAAAAACCTACCCACCGACATCCCTATCAGGAAACCCCCAGGACTTTTTTTCCTACTGCCTGACCTCTTGTCCCCCCCACCCCCAATAGCCCACCTACTACCCCCTCAACGGCCCCCACCCACTAACCAAAAACTTTTCTTTCCCCCAAACCCCTCTCCGAAAAAACAGAATCAGCAACAGACACAAAACCTCCCCAGCTAAGAAACCCCCCCAAAAAACAATGTTCCAACACACGCACCACTCGGACATCCATCCCAGCCCTCGGAAACACGTAAACACCCAACTTAACAGCCCCCTCCTCTTAATGCATACCATCTCAACAACCACCCCCGTCCCCAACCACTAAAACACGACAGAAGCAGACCATCACCCTGTTTTCCTTTGCTTCTTTCCCCCACCCTCCATCCCTTCTCTTCTGCCTCGCTGCAGTACCCCTCACACACCACCCCACACAAGAAAAAATGAACACGGATAACAATATATAATATATAAGAAGAAAAAGGCCTAGGAGGCAAGAAGACAACAAGCCACAAGATAAAGGCAAGGCATCACAGGGAGCAACAAGGGTTAGACGTGAGCTGGAAGAGAAGTGGCAGAGCACGAAGAAAAGGGGACATGTCCTCTCTCTGTCCGACCCCAAAAAACTTCCATATGAACTGTATGCTTTGTCTGTAAAGCGCACAAGAAACAATACTTTTCACTGTATACTAATACATGTGACAATATTAAATCAATCAAATCAAATCAAGAAAGCACATCAAAGCAGAAGCCCGCAAAAATGGGAAAAGTGCGCCAACTAGTATTTTGAAATGCTCTCAATATGGAGGGAAAAGTCTGCACAAGCGGGAAGAGTGCCCAGCGGGGAGAGCAGGGTGCCATTACTGTAGAAAAACAGAACATTTTAACAATGTCTGCCGATCTAAAATGCTGACAACCTCCAAAAAAGAGAAAATATTAAACCACAGATGAGTGATGGCAAGAAGGGCAAATCCTGGTTTGGGGGAGGCCACAGGGAAGGGGAGATGGGCATCAAGGGTGGCTCTCAATGCCCCCTCCCTTACTGATGCCAGGTCCCTCAATCAGGCAATAAGTGCCTTTGAGCGAGGAACCCCCCTCTCCCCCAGAAGCCAGCAACAGCCCTATAAGGTTTGCTTGTCGTGGTCCTAGCAAGGCGACCCCCCACGTGCCATTGGGTTAATAGCTGGAATTGCGGTCTGAAGCCCTTAAGGGGGTATCAATTGCCCACTTAACGGCCTTAATTGGCAGCAGGAAGGCCATCCACCAGTCTTCCTTCGACAGGCTTAATCAGGGTGAAGGCAAGAAGTCAGCAGGGTCCCCAACTACCACACTCCCACCGAATTAAATGCCCCCTGCCACCAAAGCTGCCATGTAGGGAAGGACATTTAATTCTGCCCATAGTTTCAAAACTTAGAATAACTAATTTTAAAAAAAATTGATTTTCCAAGTAATAAAATTAGTCAAAGGATAATAATTTTCAGTGGTTTATTTCACTCAAAATCTACTTCAAAATAATGAAATGTTTAATTTTTATAACTTGGAACCATACTTGGGTGGAAAAGTTTATTCGTGAAATCTGACATCACGGAATTTTCCCACTCATTCCAGCTCCTTGGTGAAGCAGATTTTCCCTCAGTAAACCAAAAAATGGAATCCCCATTTAGACACTTTCATGGCTTTGAAGCCAAAACTGGGGCATGCAACGATCAAAGGCACTATTTGTTTACATGGAGAGTAAATACTGAAATGAACTCATTGGACTGAAAGTCCCATTTCTGTGTTGTAAGATCTACATAAAGGGATATCTTAAGAAGCTGTCAATTAAAATAGGATTCAAGGCCTGTAGATTCAATAGAGAGCCTGACACGATTTTGTGGTATAGTATGAATTGCCTTTGAAAAACATCTTTCAAACAGGGCAAGGTTAGATTCACACCACCATCAATGCCCCAGCCTTGATATGACAGCATTCCCAAATCATAAGCTTAGTCTCTATCCTGCTGCTAGGTTACTAATATTATGTGTACCAATAACCACGTGGACTATGCAGCTAACAGATAACAAATAACATCATCCACTGAGACAGAGGTGACGAGGCGATGGATTTTATTTCAATCACCCAACCAGTAACCCAGTTAAAGTGGCTCCAAATATTTGGATTTTTTTATTTATTATTGTCACAAGTAGGCTTATATTAACACTGCAGTGAAGTTACTGTGAAAATCCCCTAGTCACCACACTCCAGCGCCACACTCGGGTACACTGAGGGAGAATTTAGCATGACCAATGCACCGAACCAGCACATCTTTCGGACTGTGGGAAGAAACTGGAGCACCCGGAGGAAATCCACGCAGACACAGGGAGAACATACAGTTTCCACACAGTCACCCAAACTGGGAATCGAACCAGGATTCCTGACGCTGTGAGGCAGCAGTGCTAACCACTGTGCCTCCATGCTGCCCATACTTATATGAGAAGAAACAAGACAGATCTTTAATCTGTGACAATCTGCCCTAATTTTGCTACCATTAGTTGAAGCTACAGGCTCCAAATCCAAATGACGGGACCATGGATTTGAGAGGCTGCAACTGCAGCTGACACTAATCCTCTGGAAAGGCTTCCTCTCCCCTCTGTGCCCTTCTCAGCTTTGGGTCCCTTTATTTTCAGCATTTTGTTCATGCTTCCAAGGGCAACTAAATTTTGGGGCAACTTCGTGGTCCTCTAACTGCCTCAGCGATGCCCACTGTGCTGTTAGCTATCCACTGCAACAGGCCTTCTGATTAGGCCTGCATCCCCAGGAACCCATCCACTGTTCTTAATTGGATGGCCTATGCAAAGGCGGCCAATTAGGAAGCTTCCTAGAAGATATTGAAAAAGTGCTTACTGCACACCTGCGCACGGTCCCAACACCTGAAGATTCTGCCTTAGCCATCGGTAGACTATTGACACATTACTCTAACTAGGAAGCCCTGGACTGCGATGTGACCGTGTTAAAAATCATTAGCAATTGCTCTCTGCAATGATTAAGTGCAAGATGGAAATGAGCAGACTCAGTGGTTCAATTGCTAAATGTGCTTTCAAATGTAATGGAACTATGCAGGCCACAAAGGTCTCATGTCCAATCCCTGTTGTATAGGTTAACAAAGCTCATTTAGGATGGTCAATAGACATATGTCACAGGGCATTAGCTGGGCTAGTCAAAACTCAGGCAGGCTTCTGATTCTCATCACAAATTTGAAAATCAGAAAATTAGAAAATTATCAGTCTTTAGACATTTGGTAGCAAATACTATGAAAAAACAACATTACTGAGCCTGCATATGGCACACTGTTTCTTCATGAAAATCAGGATAAAAGGCATCCAAATATTTTGATACCAACAAGAATCAAAGTATAAATCTTGCATTTATAAAAAACAGACAAATAAAGGCGAAATTTCCTGGAATGTTTCAGTGTAATAGCGACATAAGCACAAAGAAGTACTTTTTTTCCTGCAAAAGTTTGTGCATAACTGACCTTACGCTGAAATCTCACTAGAAACCTGAGTGATATGAATTTTCTCACTTCTTTGCCACGTTTCCAAGATATTCCAACTGAAGTCTTCTGTTGCTAATCTAAATAGCTCTGCCTCCATGCAAAAACCACCAACTTACGCAAGTTTCCTGGATTTACAGGATGAATAAAGTGCTGCCATTGATTTGCGGCCAAAGGTTTAAGCGCAGAATGGGTCAATACCATTTGACATCAGTATAACTGAGATTTCTGGAATTTCGTAGCGATTTTAAATGTATTTTTAAGCATTTTCTTACTGGAACCTGCAATACACAAACAAAAGTGGCATCAGGTGTATCCAAAATTGTTCACAACCCTCCCACATGTTCAGAAGGACTAAGTAGCTGGAATAGCCTTCCCAATGGATGTAGGGTGGAGGAGAATGAGCCCAGTGGGAAATTTCACTGTGAGTTCCATCAGGAAAATCGATGTGTACCTGCTGTTGTCACTCTATTAAAAGCTTAAGAAAAATAGCCTTTTCTGAATATCTAATAGTGGTGAAGCCTGATCTCTGTCTCTCATTACATCTCCCACCAAATGATAATTTACAGATCTTACAACATCAAAGGAGACCATTTGGCCAATCATGTCCGTACTGGCTCTTTAAACAAGCTATCCAATTAGTCTCAGCCCTTGTTATAGAATCAAGGATTATGTCACCAACACTGAATTGCAACTTTATAACCTGATCAAAGGCAAGAGTAGAAGTTAAAAAAATTATTGGAAAAAAGCAGTCTGCTAGTAAGTGCAAACTTAAAATAAATCTATCATTCTCTTTTCCTTCCCTACCCAGAATTCCCAGTCTTGACTTTAGGATCACTGAAAGACTGATGTGTAAATCAACACATGAGCAAACGGCATCGTTCAAAGCCTTTTATTATTTTAATGTCATTTTCATTCTCTCTTGCTTGCACACTCCCAACAGCCACCTCTGTTGCCTGGTGATAGGTAGGATAGACAAATAGTGGTTGTGACTCATTTGAATCAGTGATGGCTTTCATCTCCCCGGTGCTGCCAAATGAATAACCTCTGTGGGCTTCCTTTTGCAGTTTACATACTGTAGGAGCTCGCTGTAGAAACAGTGCCATTTGGTTTGTTCTTTCATCAATTTGAAAGCAGAGGAAATCTTTGTAGGTTGCTGTACGGGCTTGCTTCTGAGTAGATAGATCCTCTTACCTGATTCCAACGTGCTTCAGGGATTGCCTGGGAGTCAAAAGACAAACTAAGAGGAGTAAATATCCCTCATTGTGCAAATGGACAGGGCTGCTTAAACGTTGTGTTCCCATTTCCATTATACATAATTACAAATGCACCGGTAATACAAGGGTCACACCTGAGCAAGTGCAGTTTGAGCAATGTTAAAGAAGAGATCAGTGTCTCCATGGATCACAATTGCAACGTACAGCCTAAGGCTATACATTTTAAGCACAGATCACTGAATGTACTTCAAATAAAGAATTTATGGAGCTCTATTTCAAAGTAGTAACTGATTTATAATACTGTTCAATAGCGTTGCCATATGCAGCACTGATCAGTTGCATAAACACAACAGGAGCAAAATTGGTTAGACCCAGAAATCAACACAGGGATTGCAATGTGCAATTATCCCAGGCCAATTCAATGTGATTCCAACAGCACACTTAGATCATTCTACCTGCTAATTATAATGACTGCTGAATGGCTGCAGGGGCCCAAGTTTGTGCAACGCTAGCACCACTTAAAGCTTGCCTGCACTACTTAAAGGCAAACTGCATCTTTTAAAAGCAACATATTGGCTGCAGCAGGAACTGAAATGGATTGAAGAAGAGTGAAAGCTACAGAAATAGTGCAACAGACCAGAGGATGTGCCCAAAATAATTGGATGCTCTGCTGGAGACCTGGATGCAGGAGGCGGGCAATAGGAGAGAGGTTCCCTTCCCTCAGAGGATCGGGAGGCCCTCCAGACAAGTACCAAGGCGGCAGTGGATGCAAGTAGTCATGTTGATCAATGCCAGCACTCTAGTCCTGAGGATCTGGATGCAGTGCTGGAAGAAGTTTAATAATCTCACATGAGTTGTTAAGGTCAATAAATCCATTTTCACATACTATATTCTACCAATTGCACCCCTATCATCACATACACGGTTCCATTCACTTACCTACCAACAATCTCTACCAATCATGAGACATGCTCACATTTGTGCACTTCATTGCTGGGGTAAAAGGAATAGAGTGAGTTTGAATCATTTTCTTGTGTTTTTATGGAGATCTTTACAACTTTTTTGTCTAGCGTAATATAATTCATTTTTTTTGTTTTAATAAACATTTTATTCTTTATGTTAAAACTTCAGCAGAATCACAAAAAGTTGGTTTGCAGCAGGTAATTAAGAAGGCAAATGGAATTTTGTCCTTCATTGCTAGAGGGATGGAGTTTAAAAACAGGAAGGTTATGTTGCAGTTGTATAAGGTGCTAGTGAGGCCACACCTGGAGTACTGTATACAGTTTTGGTCTCCTTACTTGAGAAAGGATACACTGGCACTGGAGGAGATGCAGAGGAGATTCACTAGGTTGATTCCGGAGCTGAGAGGGTTGGCTTATGAGGAGAGACTGAATAGACTGGCACTATACTCATTGGAATATAGAAGAATGAGGGGGGATCTTATAGAAACATATAAGATTATGAAGAGAATAGATAAGATCGAAATAGGGAGGCTGTTTCCATTGGTGGTTGAAACCAGAACTAGGGGGCATAGCCTCAAAATAAGGGGGAACAGATTTACGACTGAGTTGAGGAGGAACTTCTTCACCCAAAGGGTTGTGAATCTGTGGAATTCCCTGCCCAGTGAAGCAGTTGAGGCTACCTCATTGAATGTTTTTAAGGCAGAGATAGATAGATTTTTGAACAGTAACGGAATTAAGGGTTATGGTGAGCGGGCAGGTAAGTGGAGCTGAGTCCATGAAAAGATCAGTCATGATCTTATTGAATGGCAGAGCAGGCTCGAGGGACTAAATGGCCTACTCCTCTCCTAGTTCCTATGTTCTTATGGAGACTCCTGTCAACTTGTTCATTAACTTTCCTCCACTATTTCAAAATAGAAGTTAGGATCTATCAAACTAGCTTTAACTCTGGGATCTGACTTGTGCAGTATAAACCTCAGCTGTGATTGTAACACTGCAAATCAACCTTGCCCTTAAGCCTGTGTTTTCAAATACCCAAAAACTGTTGCCTTTCCAGGCAGAGATATGGGAGACTGAAGGCCTGGAGGAAGAAGAAAGTAAGGATGAAGAAACACCATCCTTCATTCTGACACTCAGAGCTACCCCGTTCAGATACTGGCACTACACAAATTTTAGAAGGTGGTAGAGAGATTGGATCTCCACGTGTTGAATCAACAGGCATGAGTGGGCTGCACCCAGGGTAGGGTGAAAGAAACATGCAGGTTCCAGCTCCCTAGGTTCAGGCAAGGCATTTGATGGGGCAATACACATCAAAATGCCTGGTGCATTGGCAGGCCTGGCACAGAATCACAGACAAGGAGCGATCTGGCACAGGGCATTGCAGAGCTTGGAGCCCATCCTTTCCAACACGAAAGTGGTGGCCCAATCCTTGAGAACACAACCATGATGCAGTGTTTGATGGCCAATGTCGCAACTTCCATTGCAGCAAAGGGAGAAACCACCGAAAGTCAGAATGTCACAGCGGATGCTCAGACTGAGATCATGCAAGCCCAAGTTGGTGTCTTGCAGGCTCAGACTTCTATCAACATGGCTTTTATTACTTGTGTTCAAAAGGGCTTGTTGGGTCTCAAAGCAGTCCAGCAATCTGTGCTCCAACTAATTATTAGGAGTCCTGAGCCCCCCTATCCCAATGAGTCCTCTTGCTTGTCCATCCCAGGGGTGACAGCGGTTCCATTCAGCAGCAACCGGCTGTACTCTCTCACAGCATTTGTACTCCATCACTGCCACTCCATCAGTTCCTTTACTGTTGCCTGTCAGCCGACCAGCAACCCAGTCTCCTGCTGCCCATGCCGAGGTGGTGCAGTCTGAAGCCAAAGAACAGGTCGATGATTCAGTCCCAGGACTCTACCTTGATCCAGGTATGGTTTCTGAGGGTTATGACATTGATTTATCTCAGCACATATAGGTACTATGATTGACACTTTGTCAGGGCTCCATCAATGCCACTTTGAAATCAGCTGCTGAGAGATGTGTAAGGGCAATCCAGTGTCAACTCAATCTCCAATATTTTAAATATGAATTCAGCCTGTGTTCAAAACCTTCTGACAAGTATGTGGTTTACAGCAGGAGCTGAAGTGGGAAACTGAACCTGCAACATCCATCTTTTTTTGTCACATTGGCATTCCCTCAATGTTCAATATCGAGACTGTACTCTGTCCCTTTCCTGAAATGGAACAGCTGGAATTAGATGCATGAGGAATCTCAGGTGCAATTACCCTCACTGTATTTTGCACTGTTGGACAAACATGGGGCGGCACGGTGGCACAGTGGTTAGCACTGCTGCCTCACAGCACCACGGACCGGTGGGTTCAATTCCCAACCTTGGGTCACTGTCTGTGCGGAGTCTGTACATTCTCCCTGTGTCTGCGTGGATTTCCTCCGGGCGCTCCGGCTTCCTCCCACAGTCCAAAAGACAAGCTGGTTAGATGCATTGGCCATGCTAAATTCTTCCTCAGTGTACCCGAACAGGTGCCGGAGTGTGGCAACTGGGGGATTTTCACAGTAACTTCATTGCAGTGTTAATGAAAGCCGATTTGTGACAATAATAAAGAAACTTTGAAACTTTAAACATGCTATCATTCCACCATTGATTGTACTGCTCCTGGCTAAATACAGATGTGACCTTCAAAAACAATGAGTATTCATGAAAGAAATTTAAAAGCAGTCACAATGAGAGGGTGGCACTATGGGTTAGTATACTGTCCTTACGCTGCTGCGGCCTCAGATTAATAGCAGTCAGATAAAATAGTAAAATAGAAGTCCCTCTCTACATCCCAGGTGTCCGAATCATCTGCAAAATAAATTTGTGCAACCAAATTCTCTTGTGACTCAGTATGATTTGGTGCTAAGTTTCTAAGGTCAAAAGAAGGTTGATTTGTAAAATTAAAAATTCACATGGGTATAGCAGGGATGCTCTTTTGAGACTGCTACAAGATACACCTTTGTGCAGGGACTTGAGACTGCAACCGGGTGCTCAAAGTGGAAAGTATTCTACAGCCAACACCAACACTCCTTGACTTGAAACCTAAATACAGAAATAATTTTCAAAAAGTGCATCTTCCACCTCCAAAACATTGCAATAATTTACTCATTCAATTTAATTATTGTGTTAGCACAATCATTCATTTGGAGGCCAGATGCTTCTCTCACACATTGAAACTCAGAGCTCTGTCACTTTAATCAGCAGAGGGAAGATGGGGATCCTAGTTATACACAAGTCATTGGCTCGGCACTCTAAATGTGCACACAGGATAGGATTGAAGGACTGACCGCTCTCCAAATGTGAAACGGGAGTCTGAGGAATAGTGCGACATCATGGCTGGTAACTCTTTGATTTATAAGCAGCTCCTGATTGTGGGTGTGAGTATTATATGGAGGCCCCACAAGCAGTAGCACTTGAAAACATCAGACATCATGAACGTTTCAGAAACTATTGAGCCCCTGAACAGCTTAACAATACTACCTCACAACTGCAGGACTATTAAATTGTACCTCTTGAATATAAATCTCTCTAAGGATATAAAACAATCATTTCAAATTTATGCTAAAAATGTACAAAAAGCCCACAGTAGTAATAATAACCAGAATTGCCTGCTGTGAATGAGTGATTGGACTGGTTCTTTCACTTGTTGAGCAAGGCCTTCATAACTCACTCACCCCGTCCCCCCAAAACAATCTCATAAGTTATGTGTCTTTCGCACATATTAACTAACTCAGTAAGTTGTCCCGTATTTATGCCACATGCATCATTCGGGAATGGAGCAGATACATTTCATACCCCCGTATGTTTTGGTCAGCTATGGGGTATAAAAACCACCTCTCTAGAGAGGTCCTTCTCCAAGTTGAGATGAGGAAGTCAGTCATAGGTTATTACAGGCAATAACTGATTTATCAGGAATCATTTTATCCACGGAAAGGAGCAGAAGAGATCTGGAACTCTGACTCCAACCCCCTTCTTCTCCCCAACTCTGCCACCATAAAATGTCTGGGATATTGGGACAATTGATACTCCGTGATTGGGAGTGATAGAACTTTGTTAAGTAACAGTATGGAGGGATATGAAACAAAGGCAAGTAAATAGAATTGAGGTGCCGATCAGCCCATGATTTGATTGAATGACGGGCTGAATGGCCTACTTGTATTCTTAATGCTCCAATACGTTTGTGGCGCAATGCATTGCTGCTCCAATGTATGGCATGACTGAATTGCCCCTCATCACTCCAAACAGTAGGCTAGCAGAATAATTCTGTATTTAAAGTCTATTGTTGCCTTCATGCAAGACTGTGGACAGAGCAATATGCACGCCAGCAATATGCACAGTGGAACTTGATACAGTGAGGAAAACCCATTAGAATATATATATAGGAAAACATAATTTAAAAAAATGGAATTTGCAGTTGCTGTGACATACAAAGGTAACTTGATAGTCTGACAGAAAGGAGTGAGACACACCTGGCTATCAACAGAGGTGCAGCAAAGTCAAGAGGGTGTGAGCTGCAGAGACACTCAGAGGCAGTGAGACTGTACTGCACCCATACCCTGAGACAGCTTCAAATACGGACAAGTGGTGAGACTGGATCACCCACGTGCTTCTGGATGCATGTATCACAAGTGCATCATTGTCTGCCATCCTATTAGAGAAGCTGATCCCAATGGCAGTCTGCTGGATGGATCCTCAGGAATAGATCTTCATTCCCCTTTAGGCTGCTATAGCACAGAGTTTGTCATAAAGCTTTTGTCTTTTGCTATGGATAAAAAAGAGCGCTCTGCGCTTTTAGAAGGATTTTATCACAGGAAAAAGACAGCCAAGCTGGCTGTGATGGGACGCTATTGTGGAAGGCAGACAACTAATTACTTATTTGTCTGAGCTAACTTGATCTCGGACACGTGGCCTCAATCCACATTTGAGCTATAGGCAGGTCAACCTCAAGAGTGAAAAAAGCAAAAAAAGATAAAATCAATGGTTTCATCAAATGCAGAGTGGATTGTCTGAGTATGCCTTAATATTTCAGAACAACTTTCACAGTCAAACGTGTCTTTTAGCGTTTCTAGTAGAGTGTGTTTTTGCTGCTATTTCTAAACTTTATCCGAGAAAGAATACATTCACAGATATTTGCTATCTTTAGTCAGTAGGGGGAATTCATGAATCCGACATAGTAAGAAAACAAATCAAACACTTTAGCTTGGTGAGATGTGCCTAAAATGCTGTGAACTGCTAATTGACAACACTGATAAAGCTGCCATGTCTATTTGTGCTTCATTCCAAATGAAATGCACAGAAAGCCAGAATTGAAATAATTACTCTAGTACCGAGTTAGTCAAGAGGAGCCTGCAGGCTAAGATCAACACAGCTGATTTCTCCCTTTTTCCCCCATATTCCTCTAACTTTAAATATTCGGCGATTATAAAAGTCGCCGTGTCAATTTTCTTGCAGTGAGAGCAGCTGCTGTTCTTAAAAATTCTACCAATTCGGAAAGCTCATTGCTGCTGTATTTTCAACTCTGTGATTTACGGCTCTTGGGTTTTAAAGATGAAACAGAACTATGCCAACGTCATCCACTGCACTCGCTATCCTTGACATGTGTTTGTAATCAGTGTCTCCAAAATATGTTTGGTTACATAAAGCCTGACAAACAGAAACTAACACTCCTCAATACAATCCAAATTGTTCGAAGTATGGACGACTTGCTCTTGCCATTGGCTGTTCTTTCCCCGGATTCCTTCTACAATTTTTCTGCTTTCGACAATGGAACTTTGTTCCTTATATTTGTCTTAAAAAATGGACAAGCCTCAGTGGCTAGCTGTTGAGCAGTGGAGATTTCTGTACAGCATTATAGAATCCTTACAGTGTAGAAGAAGGCCATTCAGCCCATCGAGTCTGCACCAAACACAATCCCAACCAGGCCTTATTCCCATAACCCCACATATTTATCCTGCTAGTCCCCCTGGCACTATGGTCAATTTAGCATGGTCTAATCCGCACAACTTTGAACTGGAGCACCCAGAGGAAACTCATATAGACACCAGGAGAATGCGCAAACTCCACACAGACGGTCATCCAAGCCGGGAATCGAACCCCGGTCCCTGGCACTGTGAGGCAGCAGCGCTAACCATTGTGCCACCCTCGGGGTGGTGAGCTGATCAATCATAGTCAGAAAGAAGGAACAACATTTTATCACTGGGGGTGTGAGAGTCTCTTATTGTGCTTTATAGTGGATCAACCAAGCATTGATATGCATGGATTCCATTGATTTAACAACAAGCTATCTGACTAAGGAGCATTGCATGGTGGAGAAGTTTATTTTGTGGGAAGGGAAATGTGATACAATTTGTAAAAAAAAATAGAAACACTCTAGTCAAAATGATTTAAAGAAACAGACTGGGTCATAATAGATTGCACCTTTTTAGGGATGGCATGGTGGCACAGTGGTTAGCACCGCTGCCTCACAGCACCAGTGACCTGGGTTCAATTCCGACCTTGGGTCACTGTTTGTGTGGAGCTTGCACGTTCTCCCCGTGTCTATGTGAGTTTCCTCTGGGTGCTCCAGTTCAAAGTTGTGCGGATTAGGTGATTGGCCATCCTAAATTGACCATAATGCCAGGGGGACTAGCAGGATAAATATGTGGGGTTATGGGAATAAGGCCTGGTTGGGATTGTGTTTGGTGCAGACTCGATGGGCTGAATGGCCTTCTTCTACACTGTAGGGATTCTATAATGCTGTACAGAAATCTCCACTGCTCAACAGCTAGCCAGCAATACCAGCGATGCAGTCACACTTGACAAGTTTAGCTGAAACAGCTTTGCAGCCAATACCAAACCTGCCATGTGAAACAGGTGTTCGGGCCAAAGAAACTGGAGTGAAACTCCCCCCTCCAAGAACTCTCATGCTCTCTCCATCTTGGTATCAAGCTGAGCTGTGGCATCAGATACAAGCTGCATTAATACTATAATTGCAGTAAAGTTAAACCACACCAGCATTATAATTATAGAGTGAATATGAAGAGAGACAACTTGTGAGTCACAGGATGTGCTGTTTTATAACAATAGGGTTGTTCTAACATGTATCGCACAAAGTATTTTTATACCGTACCAGGAGCTTACCAAACAAAAAACAATCTCATTCTGCTGTGTTGTGGAGTGTTGCAGTAATGGTCAGTGTTGCCATTCTTCTGCTATCATATTCCAGGTTTCCAATTATCGAGGCATGGTAGAGAGGGAAACAATAAAAGAGGAAAACATACAAATACCTAGGGATGTCAACACAGCAGAGGCAAATATCCAGGCTAAGGTACGGTGTCATTTATCTCAAAAAGCCTTCACAGGCAATTTTAGATGGCTGATTGGAAATGGGAGTTAAAAAAATATGATATCTTACAGGAACTGAATTGAAGTAACCATACCATATATATTTTTAAAAAACATCTAAAAAATGGGCTTTCTGTGAAAGTTGGAAGCTGGCACATTGCCAATGTTACCAGCATTGCAACACATGTTCACAACATAATGTTTTGTTTCGCAAAAGAAGTTAATTTCTTGATTGCAGTTGGAATGTAAACCTTTGACACGATAGCAATAATATGTTACCCCTATGTGCAGTTTTTGACTATAGTAAATGGTTAATACTCAGTCAAACCTCTCAGCAGTCTTATCCAAGTGTATCAAACAATTGAAATATCTTATTGCACGTTTTACTTCTTCAATCGGAGAGAATTTGGTTAACGGAACAATGCTAGTATTTTTGCACAATTCAGTTTACAATCATGAATAGGGGAACGCTTCAGGTGAACTGGGACCTCTTGCAACCTGGTTTTGGAATATATTTGTAGTCAAACAATTTACTTGCCAGTTCAAGGTCAGGAGCAAAGTAGTCACTTGTGGCATCAAGTGAGCTTTTCCTTCAGCAGATACATTAGCTCTGAACTTCTTGTGAGCAAACACAAAGAATAATGTGAAAAAATAGGAGCTACAATTGTACAATCAAATGCAGGATAAAACCAAGAAAATTCTTTGAAGCTTTCAATGTTTGCTGATGAAGCTTTCACATTCAGATTCCAGCAAATATAATTTGTCATTAAACAAAAAGTATGCATTTAGGATCCAATTAAATCTTGAATTAACCTTTAATTTTCTTACAATCAAGGATCTGCTGGCAGGTGTGCGCAGTGCATAAAATATTTAGTGAGGCAATAACAGTTCCCTAGGCAGTGGAGGGAAAGAGCTACTACTGTAGGCAGCCAGCAAAACTTAAACAAACAAAAACAAATCTTAGAAAAGGAGCTCTCATCGGATTCTCCTTTCCAGAAATTCTGTGAAGTCTGATCCATCTGTTTCCAGGGGGAAAAAAATTAAAGTGCCGTGACTGCAAACGTCAATCGTTTCCGTCCAAAATATTGTCCAACATTTTTTATTACACTGCTGAAGAATGGTTTATAGCGCCAAGTTTTAATAGAAGGCCTTTTTTTCCAAGACACTGAAACACAATAAGACCACACCACTGTGAAATATGAAGCACAATGAAAGTCTGGACTCCAAAACAATGCCGTAATGTGATACTATGATGAAAGTAAGCTCAAGGTTACACCTTTTATAGCTTATCTCTCCAGCACCTGGATATGATGGCAAAGCATACCGTGGTCAGTTTGATCATAAGAAGTTAGTATATTTTATGCTGGAAAAGAGATTGGTGATTGTGACGGGGTCAGCGGGAAGGATACGGAGAAAGAAAATAAGAACTGACATAATCAGAGCTTACAGTTACATAAAATTTCACAGTACCGTAACCTGCCATTCAGCCCAAAAGGTCTCTAAGCCAATGTCATTGCTCTACACAAGCCTCTTTCTATACTATTAAGTTATTCAGGGCTGTAAGGGTTAATGTGGGACTGGGCAAACAGCACTGCCCAGATTATGATGTAAAGAGTCACATGGGAGTGGTAGGGTATATTAGTAAATCTGGTAGAAGTTGGCATGAAGATAACACCCAGTCAGGGCTGTTTCCTATCTAGATCTATGTAGTAATGTGTTATTATGTGTTATCTAACACTCTTAATGAGACAAAATAAAACCTTACAACATGGTGGCAGCAAGTGAAGGACCCTCAAATCCTTAAGGATGAAGAAGTAAAGATACTGTAGTCCAATCTGAGAGAAGTGCACCTAACATGAAGACCTCAAATACACAGCTGGAGATCGCCTAAGGAACTCCATTACAGGCTTGCGCGTGAAGGGCAGAAGAAGTGTCCACTGAGCAGCATTAGAAGACTTCATCAGAGCATGTGGAGATCCGTTGTGAGATCCAATCGAAAACAGAGTCAAAGGACCTAGCCAGATCACTAAAGGGTGAGCAAACTCCCCCAAAAAAGGCAGAAATAAGCTTTTAAATTCAGCACAATAATCAGGCAGCACGAGCAGATTGTTTTAACAACCACAGCTTGAAGAACCTTCCAGCCTGGATCTAGTGTCAGCACCATAACACATGGCGACCACATGTGAACAGCAAACAAAAAATTAAAGAGAAGTCAGAGCAAAGAATCAGTTTGAATTTTATTCTCTAAGCTTAGGAAAGTAACTAGCTAGCCAAAACAATTCATTTCAAAGATTTTCTGCAGAATCGCCAAAGTTTAAAATGGCTTCTGAACTGCAATGGGAGCCTGCCAAATCCTGACAAGCGTAGGAAGAGACAAATGAAAAAAAATACTGCAGCATCATTTAAAAACAAAATTAAAGCTGTATTTCCCTGTGCTGAAAACAGCCACGGATGGATGATAAATCAACTCTGCCAATTAAGGCAGGTGAGAGGGACAGACCAGGTGCAAAATTGAGTGTTATGGAGAAGAAGATATATATATGATGGTGTCAGGCTTGAACAAAAACAGAGGCTGAAAAAGTGAATACACTATCATACTCAATAGGTCCAATAGCTGATGACATAATTACCAGACAAAGAATAAATTAATGAATAGCTTTGAAGAGGTTATGAAATCCTTTGACACCTATTTTAACTTAAGAAGCAATAAAATTTTGAAGCAAGCAAAATTTAACAAGTGAGTCCAAAAGCCCAGGGAATCCATAGACTCTTTCATAAATGAGCTATACAACTTGGCTGAAGGCTGTGACAATGGTGACCTGAAGTTGGAGCTCATAAGAGACTGAAGAGTAGTGACAGTGGCTGATGATACTCTTGCATGCACTCCAATTTAAAGAAGATTTGGCTTTGCGAAAAACCACCCAAATCATTAGACTATTGGAATGCTGCCGACAAAACTGATCGAGGGCATCATGCTGGCACAATGGTTGGCACTGCTGTCTCATAGTGCCAGGGACCTGGGTTTGATTCCAACCTTGGGTGACTGTATGGAGTTTGTAACCGGAATTTTACCATACTACCTGCCATGGGAATCGTAGCAGGCAAGGGGAGGACCATGGAAAGGTCCGTTGATCTCGGGCAGGATTTTACGGTTTCGGGACGAGCGAGGCCGTAAAATCCTGCCCTGGATGTTCTCCCCCATGTCTGTAAGGGTTTCCTCCAGATGCTCCAGCTTCCTCCCACAGTCTAAAGATGTGCAGATTAGGTGCATTGGCCATGGTAAATTACCCTTTAGTGTCCAAAGATGTGTAGGTTAGGGGGATTAGTGGGATAAATGTGTGGGGTTACGGAGATAGGGCAGGGGGTGGGCCTGGGTAGGATGCTCTGCTGAAAAGTTAGTGCAGATTCAATAGGCCGAATGGCCTCCTCCTGCACAGTAGAGATTCTATGAATACTATGATTTTACTTGGCCAAATTAAGCCATGGTATAGAGCAACCCCAATAGTCCAGCTCATTAAGTAACAGAAGGGCAAGGAGAATCCATGGCAAAGAAAGCAATACCCAAGCAAAACACAAGATGGTGGCAGACCATGTCAGCGCTGTGGTGCTAAAAGACATCACAGCTCTGAGCAGTGTCCAGCAATCACTGTATAGTTCCTTCACTGCAACCGCCGAGGACACTTTAGAAAGATGTGCAAGTCCAAAACCTCAAGATGTGTGGAGGATTCCAAATAAGTCCATGAAGTAGATGAGCCACAACAAGAAGTCAATGCTTATGTGCAGAAATTAATGATCCCAGATTCACATTTTGGGATGCTGACATATTTGTAAATGGTCACCTCATGAATTTCAAATCAGCAGAAGGTAGAGTTTGAAATTCAGAGTCAAATAGTTGCTGCCACAGAATGAGGAGAAACTACAGCAACAATGCTGGAACTTCAAACTCACACGCAAAACATGAAGCCGATCCTGGAGCAGGAGAGAAGCAACCACCAACTCTCCAAGACAGAACTCAGTTAGGAACAAGTGCACATGAAGAAACATTGGGAGCCAAACTGTAGGTTCAGCTCAAGGATGAGGAACGTACAAAATTAAGGAGGTATATCTACAACTTTCAGGAAGAACATGGCAGATCCCATGATAAAACAAAACCCGAGTCCACTATGAATGAATGGAGTGAATATTCCCTCTGGAAGAAGAGGGATAAGCCCATGGTACCTTACCAAGGAAGGCAGCTAGTCGATGAATAGAAGTATAAGGCTAAAAAGTGCAAGAAGCGAACTAGATATTGATACCTGAGTCTTTGAAACACCAAGTATGACAACGTCAACTCCAGATCAGCAAAGTCAGCCCAAAGCAGTTGAAGCTACTACACCTCCAAGCTTGAAAATAATGAGATCTGGAAGAGTTCTTTGCTGTTTGATTGGAATGACTTCTCCATTTTCAGACATCAGTGTGCACCCAAATTAATACAACACGGTGGCACCGTGGTTAGCATTGCTGCCTCACAGCACCAGGGACCTGGGTTCGATTCCTGCATCCTGTCTGTGTGGAGTTTGCACATTCTCCCCTTGTCTGTGTGGGTTTCCTCCAGATGCTCCGGTTTCCTCCGAAACTCCAAAGATGTGCGGGTTAGGTTGTTTGGCCATGCTCAATTGCCTCTTAGTGTTAGGGGGATTAGTAGGGTAAATATGTGGGGTTACAGGGATAGGACCTGGGTGGAATTGTGGTCGGTGTAGACTCGATGGGCCGAATGGCCTCCTTCTGCACTGTAGGGATTCTATGATTTTAACCATGACCAATAAACGTGCACATCGGCCAGCCAGGTGAGGGAATTTTCAATTTAGGTGGGGAAAATATGCGAAGCACAATAAATAAATTTAGTCGATGTGAAATGGACATTGTATTCCACATTCTGACATGTGATAGACATTTGAAATGCAGTGGATAGGAAATGAGGGTTAGATGGTCCATTTATTTGTACAAATGAGCATCAAATGAAGAATATATTAATTAGAAATTTAATTAATTTGTATATATTATTACTGTTTTAAAAAAAGCAGAGACCTTCCACCAGCATCATAATTTTGCTCACATCACATCAGCTATGATGGTATTTAGTTTAACGATGTTTATTAATTTTGTAGATATTGCTTATTTCTTGTAGAATTTGACACTAGTTCATATTTATTGCAGCTGTATAGTTTGTTAATTTCAATAATTGAATGTTGAGAAAGAATGAGTCTGAAACTAACCTGTACCTTAAAACAGGTTTATTTACAGGACAGTAAAGTCACAGACTCTCCCAGTTCCTCCCAGATACTCAGGGCCGGATATTCAACACAACCTATCAGCAGAGACAGCCTGCCATTGGCCAGCAGCGGGACCTTTTGCTCCCGCCATTGTCAATGGGGCTTCCTGTTGAATGCAACCCTCGCTGTCAGGGAACCCGCGGCGGGGGGTATGCCATCGACTGGAGCAGATGATCCCGCCGGTGTGAACAGCCGGAAAATGCCAGCCTCAGAGTGAACTGGTTTGCATAACTCTTACAATGATTCCCTAATCCTTCTCCAATTGGGGACAGCTGTGCTTAATTACCAATTTAAAGCATGCCTTTCTTTGCAACACAAATTCAGCATTAACATTGTTTATTTTTATGGAACACACACAAAACTACATGAATAGGAATATATGGGAACATATGCATGCTGCTTTGATAGTGTTATATGGTCAAGATGTTAGTGAATGTGATGGGACATTGTTAGCAGAGGAGCACAGAGGGCTGTTGTGCCTTTTGTAGGTGAATTGAGTTTATTTGTTACTTTTGTGGTAACTAAATAGAGGGTGTGATCTCATCTTCACTTGCCTCTGGGCAAGTCTGTCTTTCCACAGGGAGAATTTCTTAATTTTTTGGCTCATTTCTTTTTTCTTGTTCGTTTTTACCTTTCCTCTGTTTTAAAGAAAGAATGTTCCCGATGGTGAGGGAGTCCAGAACTAGGAGGGGGTCATAGTTTGAGGATAAGGGGTAAACCTTTTAGAACTGAGGTGAGGAGAAATTTCTTCACCCAGAGGGTGATGAATGTGTGGAATTCACTACCACAGAATGTAGTTGAGGCCAAAACATTGTCTGATTTCAAGAAGAAATTAGAGATAGCTCCTGGGGCTAAAGGGATTAAGAGATATGCAGAGAAGGGGAGGGAATCAGGATATTGAATTCGATGATCAGCCATGATCAAAATGAATGGCGGAGCAGGCTTGAAGGGCTGAATGGCCTACTCCTGCTTTGAGTTTCTATGTGAGTACTCTTTTCACATTTTCCTCTCCCTTTTATCTAGTGGTGCTGAACTGCAGTGTTCGTAAAAGACTAATACAATATACTGCAATAATACAAATAATATTAATACAATATACTCCAAATACACTTTGACTGGCTGGTAATCTTCAGGAGCCTCTTTAATTTAATCATGTCTTTGATAGTTTTACATTTAGTGTACAGCATGCCCAAATTTTAATAAATTCTATAAACAACTTGGGGTTTATTTAGTCTATAGGTTTAAAAGGGTAATGAACAGGACCTAGAATGCTGCAGAAGCCAAATTCATGAAGGCTCATCTTCAGGTCAATGAGTCTAGAAACACACAGTACCTTAGGAATAAAAAAAACCCTGGATGAATATTGTTATTGTAGTTAATTCATGAATGATCCTCCACTCCAATGTGTTGGCTAGCGAAATCACTCATTGAGTTTGCACATTGAAATGTACCATAATCAAGTTATTCATAAATCGGTGGCACAGTGATTAGCACTGCTGCCTCACAGCGCCAAGGACCCGGGTTCGATTCCTGACTTGGGTGATTGTATGTGTGGAGTTTGCACGGTCTCCCTGTTTCTGCGTGGGTTTCCTTCGGGTGCTCAGGTTTCCTCCCACAGTCCAAAGATGTGCGGGTTAGGTTGATTGGCCATGCTAAATTGCCCCTTAGTGTCAGGGGGTTAGTAGGGTAAATAAGTAAGGTTATGGGGATAGGGTCTGGGTGGGATTGTGGCCAGTACAGACTCAATGGGCTGAATGGCCTCCTTCTGCACTGTAGGGATTCTATGAAAACTCATTACACTTCCTTCACTGTCTTTTATTTTAACTTATTTTCTGCCAGGAAACCAAACTGCCACCTCCCTGTTGAATGTAGGGATGGGGTGAAGTGGGGGAAGTGGAAGGGGTGCAGTGTTGATGGACAGGGTGGAAGAGCGGAGATACAACAGCACCGCAGTATATGTCAGATACTGTTACTAAACACCACGAAACACCCCGATGTTCAGTTCACCCATTACTTAAACAAAAGAGGACGTTTGTGCTCTTATTAAATAGTGATTGGTCACCGACCAACAGCAAGCACTCAGTTCCTTTAGCACAGGCATCTTGCCCTGACACTGCAGCAATGATTTCTTGCAGTTCAGACATCCTTCATGGATTTATCTTTTACTGTAACTGATTTTGATAAAACTGCCATGTTGCTTTTCCACCCTGTCAGTCAGAAAATGAGATGGGGAGGACAAAAAGAGGAGAAAAATAGTTGAAAATATTTATTTTTGACAATGATTTCATACTGTCAAGATTTCACTGAAATGCAAATCCATATTTAATGGGACTAATGATCTTCCTGTAAAAAAAACTAATAAAAATATGACTTGCTGAAAACTTCAAGTTATCAGCATCTTAAATTTTCATACACACACACAGACACACCAAAAGCATTGTCAGCAAAATCCTGTCTTGCTTGCTTTGTGCCACCCTTGCTAACTTCGACTAGCTAGTCATTCCTTAATACATTAAATTCAAGTTTTCCCCTTACTTAAATATTTTCATGAACAAACATGCAGTATACAATGTCAATTTTTAGAGTTGCACAATTATTCTTCAAGAAGTGTAAGCAAATTAAGCCAGATCTGATTGTGGTAATTTAGATTTTGGTAATCTATTAGCAAAGATGTTACATTTCTGTATTTGTTAAGTAAAGCTTTTGACGATTGGGATTTCTAGGGCTACAACTTTCTTCAACCAACCTTTTCCTTTCTCTTTCTGATCTTTTTCTTCTTCCTCTGGAAACTCTTTTCATTGCTTGCCTTGCCATCATCACACTATGCCTAGTGTTCCTGTGCATTTTTTAAACAATTAATTCCCCAAGTCTCCATCTTTTTTAACACCATGCTTGGTGTTCAACTGATCCTTTCCAATTCCTTTCCCCATATCTGCCAAACATCCAGGGATATTTTTAATGTAATGAGGTAAGATATTGGACCAAGAGAGGACTTGGAAGGCATCAGTTGAATAAAACACACAAATGTTCTTAAATCGTTATGAATAAAGAACTTTCACTCATATAAAGTTTTTCATTGCTACAGAACATTACTGTGATTCACAGCCAATGAAGTACTGTAGTAACGTGGTCACTGTTGTAATGTATAGAAACAGGGCAGCTATTTTGCACACCTCAAGGTCCTACTATTAAATAAATGATTAAATAAGCAGTATTAGCTATGTTGGTTGAGAGATAATCATTAGCAAGGACACATTGAAAATTCTCTGTTCTTGTTCAAATAATATCTCAGAATATTTTACATCCACCTGAGAGGGTTGAAGGGGGTCTCAGTTTACCACCGCACCTGAAAGGCAGCACCTCCCACAGTGCAACACCAAGGTGTCAGCATAGATTGTGCGTTCAAATCTCTGAAGTGAAGTTTGAACCCTAACCTTATGACTCACAAAGGCAACATTATTGAGAGCAAGTCTCATTTTGTCCTCACTCAACACCCATACATCTGTAATTACCAGCATGGAACCACGGATAGGGATTAGATATGGTTTATAGGTGTCTCAGAGAATGCAATATCTATTGTGGGAGAGGGGTGCGGCGGGGTGGGGTGGGGTGGGGGCCTTGGAGTAGGGGTGCACAATGGTCTCGAGGATGGTGTTCTTTACTGGGGAGGGGAGGAGTGTTTGGCTGACTTTACCTCAGAGTGGATGAAGTCAGTTGCAGCTAGTGCATTGACCGCTGCACAGTTGAAATCAACTAACTCAGCACAACACAAATTGAATTAGGGAGATGATGTTAAATCTTGGCCCAAAATGTGCACAGTATCGGCATTTTAAAAAAATTATATCACAGGTTGAGGGTATCACTGGCTAGGCCAGCATTTTTTGCCCACATTCCTAATTGCCCTTGAGAAGGTGGTGGTAAACTGTCTTCTTGAACTGCTGCAGTCCAAGCGATGTTGGTACATCCATAGTGCTGTTAGGAAGAGAGTTCCAGGATTTTGACCCAGTGACAGTGAAGGAACAATGATATAGTTCCAAGTCATGATGGTGTATGGCTTGGAGGGGAAATTGCAGATGATGGTTTTCCCATGCATCTGCTGCTCTTGCCCTTCTAGATGGTAGAGGTCCTGGGTTTGGAATAGTTGTCGAAGGAGCCTTAAAGAGTTGTTACAGTACCTCTTGCTGCCGCTGTGAACCATTGGTGGAGAAGGTGAATGTTTATTGTGGGATGGGGTGCCAATCAAGTGGGCAGCTTTGTTCTGAATGCTGTCAAATTTCTGGAGTGCTTTTAGAGCTGCCCTCATGCAGGTGGAGTGTTTTCCATCACACTCTTGACTTGTGCCTTGTAGATGGTGGACAGGTTTTGGGGAATCAGGAGGTTGGTTACACGCGTTACTGCAGAAATCTGAGCCTCAGAGCCACAGTATTTAAATGAATGGTCCAGGTCAGTTTCTGATCAATGGTAACCCCCAGGATCTTGATAGTGGAGATGCAGGCTCGAGGGGCTGAGCGGCCTAATTGTGCTCCTACCTCATATGTTCATCTGAGGCAGCAATGCTAATGTCACTGAATGTCAAGGAGAGATGGTTAGATTCCCTCTTTTTGGAGACGTTCATTGCCTGGCACCTGTGTGATGCAAATGATACTTTTACACTTATTAGCCCAGCACTGAATGTTGTCCAAATCTTGCTGCATTCAGGCACAGATCGCTTTAGTATCTGAGGAGTTGCAAATGCGACTGAAAACTTTGTAATCATCAGTGAACATTCCCACTACTGGCCTTATGTTGGAGGGAAGGTCATTGATGGAGTAGCTGAAATAGCTGGGCCAAGGACACGACTCAAAGGAATTCCTGCAATGGTGTCCTCGGGCTGAGATGACTGGCATCCAACAAGCACGACCATCTTCTTTTGTGTTAGGTATGACTCCTGGGTGAGTTCCTGCAGTGCATCTTGTACATGGCACACACTGCAGCCAGTGTGCAATACTGTTGGAGTGAGTTAATATTTAAGGAGGTGGATGGAGTGCCACTCAAATGGATTGCATTGTCTGGGATAGTGTTGAGCTGGAGTTTTGGAGCTGCATTCATTCAGGTAAGTGGAGAGTATCCATCACACTCCTGACTTGTGCCTTGTAGATGATGGTAGGCTTTGAAGAATCAGGAGGTGAGGTACTTGCCACAGAATTCCTGCCCTCTGATCTGCTGCTCTTGCAGTGACAGTATTCATATGACTGGTCCAGTTAAATTTCTGGTCATTGGTAATCCCCCAGGGAGTGATGGACGGGGATTCCGTTATGGTAATACCGTTGAATGACAAGAAGGGATGGTTAGATTTTCTTCTTGGTGGAGATGATCATTGCTTACTATTGGTATGGCGTGAATGTTACTTATCAGCCTAAGCCTGAATGTAGTCTGGGTCTTGGAAAAAGAGCTGAACTCCAGAGGTGAGGTGAGAGTCATTGCCCTTGACATCAAGGCAGCAGTTGAGTGAATATGGCATCAAGAAGCCCTAGAGTGAATGGGAAACAGAAAACTCTGCTGGCTGGAGTCATACTTAGCACAAAGGAAGATGGTTGTGGTTATTGAAGATCAATCACTTCAGCTCCAGGACATAGTAAACATAGTGCAACGAACACAAACATCCCATTTCTGTCCTTATGATGCAGGGAAGTTCATTGATAAAGCAACTAATGATGATTGGGTCGAGGTTACAGAAGTGCTGCAGTGATGTCTTTCGAGAGTGAGTGATGTGCTATGAAATGAGTTTACAGATTGTGGTTGAATGTAATTCTGCTGCTACTGAGGGCTCACAGCTCCTCGTGAAAGCCCAGTTTTGTGCTGCATGATCTGTTTTGAATCTATCTCATTTAGCACAATTGTAGTTACACATAACATAATGGATGGCATCTTTAGGCTTAAGATAGGGCTTTATCTCTGCAGGGACTGTATAGTGCTCTTCCTGATCAATACTGTCATAGATAGAAATATCTGCATCTGAGGGCAGTAAGTGGTAATCACGTGTAGGCCAATCTGGGTAAGGATGGCAGATTTTCCTTCCCTAAAAGATATTAGTGAACCAGATGGATTTTTAGGACAAATCAGTCCAAATGTATGAATCAATTGAATTTAAATTCCTTCAGCTGCCATGGCAGAATTTGAACTTATGTCTGTGGATTACTAGACCAGTAACATGAGCACTAGTACTGTTCCTGAGAATGAAGGCCAAGAGGAAGAACAAACCCCTGAGGAGAAAGCAATTCCATTGAACTGATGCTTGCAGCCATCAGCTCAGGTGTTGGCTCTGTGGGTACTGCAACTTAGAGGGTATTATAAAGGTGGGATTTGCACATGGTGAATCATCAGGCTGCAGAGTGTTGTCCTAAGGGTAGGGTGCTAAATTGGGGGAAGGCTAACTATAGCCGGATTAGGCAGGAATTGGTGGTCGTTGATTGGGACAGGCTGTTCGGGGATAAGTCCATGTCTGGCATGTGGGAGTCTTTTAAGGAACAGTTGATAAGGCTGCAGGACAGGCATGTGCCTGTAAAAAGGAAGGACAGGAAAGGTAGGATTCGAGAGCCGTGGATAACCAGGGAAATTGAGGATCTGATCAAAAAGAAAAGAGAGGCGTACGTTAGGTTCAGGCAACTGAAAACAGATGGAGCTCTGGAGGAATACAGAGACAGTAGGAAAGAACTCAAACGGGGAGTTAGAAGGGCAAAAAGAAATGTTCTTGGCAGACAGGATTAAGGAGAATCCTAAGGCATTTTATTCATATGTTAGGAACAAAAGAGTTGTCAGGGAAAAAGTTGGATCTCTCAGGGACAAAGGAGGGGAATTATGCTTAGAACCCAAGGGAATATGGGAGATCCTAAATGAATACTTTGCATCGGTATTCACAAAGGAGAGGGACTTGTTGACTGGGAGTGTCTCAGAGGGAGGTGTTGACCCGTTAGAGAGAATCTCCATTACAAGGGAGGAAGTGTTAGGTTTTTTAGGTAACATTAAAACTGACAAATCCCCAGGGCCTGATGGTGTCTATCCTAGACTGCTCAGGGAGACAAGAGATGTAATTGCTGGGCCTCTGACGGAAATCTTTGTCTCTTCATTGGACACAGGTGAGGTCCCTGAGGATTGGAGGATAGCGAATGTGGTACCGTTATTTAAGAAGGGTAGCAGGGATAGCCCGGGTAATTATAGGCCAGTGAGCTTGACGTCCGTGGTAGGGAAATTGTTCGAGAGGATTCTTCGAGACAGGATGTATGCGTATTTAGAACGGAACAATCTCATTAGTGACAAACAGCATGGTTTTGTAAGAGGGAGGTCGTGCCTTACAAATTTGGTGGAGTTTTTTGAGGAAGTGACAAAAACGGTTGACGAAGGGCCGTGGATGTCGTCTATATGGATTTCAGTAAGGCATTTGACAAAGTCCCTCATGGCAGGTTGGTTAAGAAGGTTAAGGCTCATGGGATACAATGAGAGGTGGCTAGATGGGTAGAAAGCTGGCTTGGCCACAGGAGACAGAGGGTAGCAGTCGAAGGGTCTTTTTCCGGCTGGAAGTCTGTGACCAGTGGTGTTCCGCAGGGCTCTGTACTGGGACCTCTGCTATTTGTGATATATATAAATGATTTGGAAGAAGGTGTAACTGGTGTTATCAGCAAGTTTGTGGATGACACGAAGATGGCTGGACTTGCGGACAGCGATGAACATTGTCGGACAATATAGCAGGATATAGATAGACTGGAAAACTGGGCAGAGAAATGCAGATGGAATTTAATCCAGATAAATGCGAAGTGATGCATTTTGGAAGAACTAATGTAGGGGGGAGTTATACAATAAATGGCAGAGCCACCAAGAGTATAGAAACACAGAGGGACCTAGGTGTGCAAGTCCACAAATCCTTGAAGGTGGCAGCACAGGTGGAGAAGGTGGTGAAGAAGGCATATGGTATGCTTGCCTTTATAGGACAGGGTATAGAGTACAAAAGCTGGAGTCTGATGTTGCAGCTGTATAGAACGCTGGTTAGGCCACATTTGGAGTACTGCGTCCAGTTCTGGTCGCCGCACTACCAGAAGGATGTGGAGGCTTTAGAGAGAGTGCAGAGAAGGTTTACCAGGATGTTGCCTGGTATGGAGGGTCTTAGCTATGAGGAGAGATTGGGTAAACTGGGCTTGTTCTCCCTGGAAAGACGGAGACTGAGGGAAGACCTAATAGAGGTGTACAAAATTATGAAGGGTATAGATAGGATGAACAGTGGGAAGCTTTTTCCCAGGTCGGAGGTGACGATCACGAGGGGTCACGGGCTCCAGGTGAGAGGGGCGAGGTATAACTCAGATATCAGAGGGACGTTTTTTTTACACAGAGTGGTGGGGGCCTGGAATGCGCTGCCAAGTAGGGTGGTAGAGGCAGACACGCTGGCATTGTTTAAGACTTACCTGGATAGTCACATGAGCAGTCTGGGAATGGAGGGATACAAACGAATGGTCTAGTTGGACCAATGAGCGGCACAGGCTTGGAGGGCCGAAGGACCTGTTTCCTGTGCTGTATTGTTCTTTGTTCAGACAGGGAGAGGAAAAAGGATAGTATGATTTCAGCTCGCCAGAAGACAAAGTCATACACAAGTGCTACTGAAGAGGGCTCAGGGTGAGGACTCTGGTGATGTTCAGGGGAAGTCTGATAGACATGCACACCGAAATACTCAGTGTACTGGCAGGCCTTCCAGAGAGTCTGATTCAATCATGCTTTCCTGTATTTTGTCACAGTCTTTCTCTGTATTTACACCATCAAATTCAGTGTCTTCTGACAGTTTTTCAATTCCCATGTCTAAATTATTCATGTAAATGATTAACAACTGTAGTCCCCAGAATTGACCCTTATGGAACACCAGCTCCCACCATTTCTGATCCACAAGGGAGTCGAGGCTTATGGGGGGTGGGAGGTAGGGGGTGGACATGAAAGTGGCATTGAGACTGCAATCAGATCAGCCTTACTTGTATCAAATGGCAAAGCAGGTTTAAGGAGCTGAATGGCCTACAGCTGCTCCTAGTTCTTGTGTTCTTGTATTTGCCAAACCACGTAATAACCTTTCACCCTTACTCTTTGTTTTCTGTTCAGTAGCCAGCTTACTATCCATCCTCCGACCTATTCCGTGACTCCAAATGTTCTGACCTTAGTCATAAATGTATTCTCTACAAACATGGGTAGAATTTTGCTACCCAGTGCACAGAGGAAATCTACTCTTTGTATTGCTAGTCACATTTTATCGTGTTACATATAGTTTGTTTCATGTTGGAATTGCTGCATTCCTTGTCAAAATTCAGCCAAAAAACTGCCGGGATTCTCCCAAAAAAATTCTAAGTTTCCAACGTGCAGGAAAATGGGAGTAAATCCTGCCAGGTTTTTTAGGGTACTTGTCAGAGTGAATATCTGACACTCGTGAGCATTACAGGGTGCCCTAGCAGGAATCATTCTGGAAATCTGTGGACGGGGCCTATTCTCACCCGAGAGGCCAGCAGCATAGCGCTGCGTGGGCCTCTGCGCATGCGCCCATCTGTCAGTGATCGACGGGCGCATGTGCACTGGCCCCTCATTGCCAGTCTTCCCAATTGCTGGCCAGCCCTGCAATCCCCCTATCGTTGGCCTTCCTAACCCCCTCATCCTCCCGATCGCTGGCCTCCCAGACGTCCGTGGGCCAGTCCTGATGTCCCACCTGCCCCCCAGCGAGCCCTGATATCCCACCCAGACAGCCCCGACCAGCCTGGACCCCCCCACCCTGCCCCACCAATCCTTTTTCAGAGTGGCAGCAGGTCTCCCCCCCCCCACTCGCAATAGGCCGTGACCCAATAGGCTCCGCCCCCATCTGGCCCCACCTCTTGTCACTGCCTGGTGGGCAGTGCCAAGGTGCCCTTTGGGCGGTGCCAGTTTGACCCTTGGGCAGTGCCAGGGTGGGTCATGGAGGGTAACCAACGACAGTACTTTAACCAAATTTAGGAATCCATCCATCTATACTTCTCATTAGAAATGAAGGTACATCATTTGGTTCAGAATAAATCAAACGTAGACTTCACCCGAGTCCTACCTTTCTCAACCTATTCTTAACCAATAACCAAATAGACAATTTATTTTTTTATGTCAAAATTTTTATTATAATAAAAATGTTGATCTGAAGCAGAAAGTAGAAATCTGGTTAGACTAGATTATCTCAGCCAAGAAGTTGGATAGGTAATTGGAAGTCAGCTCCTAATGTCTCCATCTGTAACAAATCCAGACACATGTAATTAGGAATAATTCATAACTCATTATACCTCATACTGGAAGCATGCAGTGTAGGAAGGCCTCAGATGACAGGAAGGAAAGAGGAACAGAGTTACATATTTTCTGGAGTTGTCCCAATCTGCAGACTTTTATTGAACGGTCCTCACAGCTATTCCAGTGTTCAGACCAAGAGTAATGTTCAAACAACAACAACTTGCATGTATATACCATCTTAAAGCACCAAAACGTTTATCAAACTGCTTCACTGACAAGGTTTTCCTTCAATTCCCATTTGAACAGGCTCAACATAGCCTCACTGGAAGATGCATCTGGGATATGTTAACCAAGTCTCATTGGTACATTCACTTGACACTGCACACAGGGATTGCCTCAACATCTTTACTTGACGTGCATTTATACGAGATGTGTAGAAATTACAAAAAAACCTATTAATTAAATCCTGAGCATGAATTGTTTATCAAAATTTGACTTACTTGATTCACTTCCTTTGAAAAGACCAGTAAATTAGGAGTGTCCTCTGCCCTATAGGGCAGCATGGTGGCACAGTGGTTAGCACTGCTGCCTCACAGTATCAGGGACATGGGCTCAATTTCGGCCATGAGTGATAGTGTGTGTGTGGAGTCTGTATGTTCTCCCCGTGTCTGCGTGGGTTTCCTCCGGGTGCTCCCGTTTCCTCCCTCAGTCCAAAGATGTGCAGGTTAGTTTGATTGACCATGCTAAATTGCCCCTTAGTGTCAGGGGGATTAGCAGAGTTAATATTTGGAGTTACGGGATAGGGCCTGGGAGGGATTGTTGTCGGTACAGGCTCAATGGGCCGAATGGCCTCCTTCTGCATTGTAGTGATTCTATGAAGTCCACAAAATAGCTACAATTGCATAAGATGGATGTATGGCCTCATTCAAGTTTTGATCCACAGAACATTGGATTGTGTCAGTACTGTGGACAACTTATAAACAATTGTCATCCCTTTGACTTCTGGACCAGTACAATGTTTCAACATTAACTCTACTGGAACGTATTGGAACTATGCCTAATATCCTGCCCAAACATATCTTAATTTCCTTCCATTTAAATCTCCAACAAACACAAATCAAAAGTAAAATTATGCTTAATAATCAAAGCTTGAGGACATAATTTCATCTTTCAATTCAGCACTTTACAACAGTCTGGGCTTTCCATCAAGTTGGTGATCTCTAGAATGTTTGACAAAATTGCTCAGGTTGTACAGAGCACATCTATTCAGTTATCTTTGCCTATATTCACTCTATTCCTTTAATACTGATGTAAGTATCGATGCAAAAGCAAAAGAAATAAACGTGTAGAACATAGGGCATAGAACATTACAGTGCAGTACAGGCCCTTCAGCCCTCGATGTTGCGCCGACCAGTGATCAGGACTGTCATCAGGAAACATATCTCAAGAGTGGCCACAACATAATATAATTATTTCCAGTTCTATTAGATACCATAAAAAAGATTGGTGATGGTCAAATGTAATTTTAATTTTCAGTACATTATTTTAAAAATCAGCAATAAAGAGAATATTTTGACACAACAGCTGCAAAAAAAAAATTGAGTAAATAAGAAAAGTCATTATTTTCATGCCCTGGCTGCCTGTTCAGTGATGACATCTATCATCATAGATTATCATAGAATCTTACAATGCAGAAGGAGGCCATTTGGCCCATTGAGTCCGCACCGACCACAATCCCACCCAGGCCCTATCCCCATAATGCCATGCATTTACCCTAGCTAGTCCCCCTGGCACTAAGGGGCAATTTAGCATTGCCAATCCACCTAATTGATTCATATCATGATGTGATACATGTAAACATGTATTTAAAATACATTGCTACCCATGGTGGTTTTCTGGATGAGTTTGGTATTTCCGGTTTACTGATGGAAACACATAAATAATCCAGTAGCGTATTGCCAAGGTCCAGTAAAGCCACTCCAATCCTGGTCATTTTGGAATAGCTAAATGATAATGCACCAAGTCCAGCATTTACAACACAGAGAAATGTTATTTCTTCAAAAATGCTAATCATTTAATGTTAAAAAATAATCAAATTTGTGTACTGGAGGATGTTATGTGACCAGAAATTCTCAGATTAATTTACGGCAATGTAATTCAGCAGAAGGTCTGAAGTTCAGCATTACTAACTTGTGGTGAGAAACTTTGAATAAAAGTCTTGAGAATGGTGGCAGAATTTCAAAATTTAAACAAGGAGTTCAGAATGAGCAAGATCTTTTTTTCATATGAAGAACAATACTTGGGAAATTATTGGTAAGTCCCATTACACAGTTAAAGTGCAGCAATTGTTCAATGATGATTGGAATAGCAATTATAAAAGTGTCATTCAAAAGTACTTCTGAATGAAGAATGTGCTTCAGACAGTACTAGTTAACTGGCTAGAGAATCGTTACTGAACAGGTATAATTAAAAGGTTTTTTTCTATACTATGTTAATCACACTCCCCATCACCATACACGCCCATTCACTCCCCATTGCTGCATGTCTAGTGTATTTGGGAGGAGCAATTAGCCACAACATGAAGAATCCAACCCATTCAAACTGGACAGCCTGCCAATATAATAAAAAAAAGGTCAATGCAGTTATTGATGTTCTGCTGCAAGCTGCCACCAGCACATTTACTAAGCACTACATCATAACATAGTCTACTCAGGATATCTAGAGGTCAAAAGTTATTATTGCACTAGTTCAACCAGAAGATATTATGACAAATTATTTAAATATTTTTGTTTCGATAATCCTTTGGCCAATATCATAGCTTCCTAGCACATTAGGAAAAGAGAATGAAAGGAGATTAAATGCTGAGTTGAGGTGAGGCACTGGATCATCACAAGCTGGATATTTTCAAACTCTTAATTTTTTCTTTTAAATATTACTGAGACCATTTTTATTAAAGCATCATAGACTATTCGTTCTTGAATTCATACTGGAATTAAAATGGACAATTCCAGGTTAGTTTAATGCCATTGTGAGTTACAGCCTATATAAACTAAAGATGGTCTCCATAATTAAGTAAAAGTATCAATACTTGGGGAGGTCTTGTGACACAGTGGGCGATGCCACTACCCTTGAACCGGAAGTTCCAGTTCAAGTCCCATTCCAGAACTTGATGGCCAAGGAACACACGTTCATAGCATGGCCAAAAAGGTTGGGTTTCAACTTGTAAGTCCTTCCAACATGTGCCAATGGCAGGCGGGAAGAGCGGGGGACATTCCTAGTCAGCCTGTAAGATGGAAAGAAAACTGGAGCCTCTACCATCATTATCCATTGCTCCAGGCTACAACATGAATGCAAAATCCATGCTTCCACAGCAACTCTCACTCCTTGTGGGGTTTGTTGGTTTAATTAATTGGATGGTTGTGGATACGACTTGTGCCATCAGCATGGGGGTTCAATCCCTGTTGCGGCTGGGGTGGATTTGGAAGCCGCCTCCTTGCCCTACCCATTGTGTAACTGAGGGGTGGGTCTGCCTTTGGGCAGAGAACTGAAGAAGAAAAATATCATTGTCTACCCACCAAGCAACCCCACCGAATCTGTTGATAAAATATTGGTTCTGGTAATAATTAAATAGGATAATGTTATTTACCTAATAAAAAATACCAGAACATCTATTTGGGAATCACGGTCACTGATTCTGGCATTAAATTGATGTAATTAGTTATCATAGAATCTTACAGTGCAGAAGGAGGCCATTCAGCTCATCGAGTCTGCACCAACCACAATCCCACCCAGGCCCTATCCACATAACCACATGCATTTATCCTAGCTAGTCCCCCTGACACTAAGGGGCAATTTAGCACGGCCGATCCACCTAACCCGCACATCTTTGGACTGTGGGAGGAAATCGGAGCACCCAGAGAAAACCCACGCAGATACAGGGAGAATGTGTAAACTCCACACTGACAGTGACCCAAGCCGGGAATAGAACCTGGGTCCCTGGTGCTGTGAGACTGCAGTGCTAACCACTGTGCCATCTTGCCACTCCCATTAGAATTGAGAATGTTCCTGTTTGCTTCATAGAAATATTGTGGAAATAAAAAAAACAAGAGTCCATGGCATCACTAAACTCCCCTTCTCTTTTGAATATATTGACTTTTGCCAAGGTTGCACTACAGGTGCCAGAAGTACCTCACCCATCTGTCTATTCTTTCAGTATAGTCTGGATGATCATATTCCACTCTGGAGAGCATCCTAGGCAAATTCAATTCTGCCATTAGCCATGAGTGGCGGACATGCGGTGCCCCATAAAAGGCAGTAGATAGTGATCCAGAACAGGACCCTGTCTGATTTCCCCTCCCGAACCCCTGAGAACTAGGCCATTTGTAGCATCCCAATTGCTGCCATAACTACCATCACTTATTGACTATAGGGTGGGGAAAGAACGTGGAACCTTTTGGTCTGTGCAGCCTGGTACTGAACCATGTGGTGTTTCTGTCTCACTAAGCCAAGGGGACAACTCACACTCTGAGTTAAATGGTATTTAAATGGCTGGAAGTTTTTTTCCAGTATTTCATCCAAACAATAATTGCCAATGAGTGAATTACAACAAGTGTTGGCAAAATATTCCATCATGGGAACATTAGATCTTGTCCTCATCCAACAAATACCATTGCATTCCCCCTTGGTGCTGCCACCAGACTGAGAGTGGGAACCATGTCGATTTTCCCAGCCTAATAGGTTATGATCAACAATAGCACATCCTCTTAACCATGATTAGCAATGAAATCAATCATATCAGAGATCACTGTCCCAGCTAATTTAGTGACTTCCTTATTTATAATATCAAGTATTTAGTACTTCAGTTTATGCAAATATGATTATGTTGTGATTGTTAGTAAGTGATTATTAAATTCACCATTATTTAACTTCAAAAGAACCCCAAAGCTTCTACTAGAATGTTGAATAATTTGCATCTATTTTACATCCACACTGAATGGGTGATGGTTTAAAACACACAGCAGGTCAGTCAGCATTACTGAGAACGAATAAGTTTATGGGTGGGATTTTCCGGCCTTGCTTGCTCCAAAACCGGAAAATCCCGCCTGAGGTCAACGGACCTTGCCATGGTCTGTCCCTCGCCTGCTCCTATTCCTGTGGCGGGTGGGACGGTAAAATAAGCCCCATTGATATGTTTCAAACCTACAGAGAAATCATGCTCACTCAAAATGTTAATTTATCTGTTTTCTCCGCAGTTGCTGACTGACTAGCTGTGTTCCCAACACTTTCTGTGTTTGTTTCAGATAGTCAACATTTTCAGTTTTAAAAAAACTATTTGAGTGATTGGTTTAATAACAAGAATCCCGATGGCTGAATTTTGGAGGATTACACGTGTTATGCCTTACTTATCTTTTTCCTTAACGTGAAGCTGTACTGGTACAAACAAGCAGATGCAGTGGTTTAATTCAGCCATAAGTAAGTTGGTTTCAGTAAATGACTTCAAGACAACGCACAGTCAGATCCAAAATAAAAGATGATTTTGATAAAGACAAGAACTCCAAATTATATATTAACTGCAGACATTCAAAGAATGTAACACAAGCAAATACCCTACCCCCACTGTAGACTGTACCACTATTCTTGTTGGAGTTAGCGATTACCTTTCTTTGACAATCAGAATGAACAAGTAGTATCGGTGGTTAGCTAAACTGCATCCAGGCAAAGATAGCCAAAAACACAGTCAGTGTGAAAAGGTTTCAATTGTTTTCTTGTTCACAGCTGAATATAAATCTGACAAGCAGTAACAAAATGTGAAGATGCTAAGAACTGCAGGACAGCCTGAAATGAAATAGGCACAAAGGTCAACCCAACTTGGGTCTATTTTGCTGAGACATCCCATATGATTCAGGACGACAAAAGTCATTGCAGTCTTTCATCAGCAAACATCTCGGTGACCTCTTTTATTAGTAAAATATATGAACCTTGACCCAATGCAAAAATTCAATATTTTCCCCAAATATTTAAAAAATTTATTCAGCGTCCCTAGTGGAGTCAGGGAGTCTGCTGGATGTAATTTGACATCTGAATTATTTTGAGGCCAATATGGAAAGCTATTCAGAGCCTTATTTGAAGATGTGTCAATCAAGATATCACTTATGCTGCACAGAAGTACTTCCAAGATCTCCACAGTGGTGATATCCTTCAGACAACTGCAGATAAGGTGAAGAAAACCTTTGATGAATCTGTCACATTTTAATGCTAAGAGGCTGTGATAAGAAAGATATTTTAATACCCTCTCGCCTTTCCTTTTAGCACCATCTGTTTCAAAATTCATCGAGTCCGATAGCCACATAACCTGCGACAATATGTAAAAGGTCCTCCCGCTCATTTTCTTTTGTGCAGCACTGATTAAGATTTTAAATTATGTTGTTAAATCAAAATGGCAGGCTTGTCCTCAATGATGAGAAATTAAAGCTCTGCTCACATGTTTGCTTGTTGAAACAAGTGGCCTTTGCTGACTTTGGTGCGTGCAGGGGCCAGCTATATTAAGCACCCTTTCATCCATTTTAGATGAGATCCGGATGATTGAATTATGTGCGATTGTCAGCAAGATGTAGCATGAAATAAAAATGCTGGCGCCAATTCCTTTTGATTAAAACCTATTCTATGAATATGAAGTTTGAATTTTACATTTTCTTTCTCTGCTGTAATTTCCTTGTATAATGAAACCACGAGACATGAATAAAACCACAGAGTGGAATATGTTGATACAGGAAAATATGACCCATTCAGTTTCAGAGGCTTGCGATTTGCAGGTGAGTTATTTTGCTTAATCCAGTAATCTCCATACCGGGTTTAGGTGTGAGGGATTTCTGAGAAAATAAAACATTTTATTTCAAATGCAAATTTCCCCAGTCTAGTCCTTCTGAAATATATCACTTCAACGCAGTAATGAACTTAGACACAGCCCATAATTCTGATCTATCCCCCTTCTTCATTTGTTGTGGGAGAAAAAGGGATCTTTAATTAACTTCAGCATTTGAATAGGCACACAGTTTTCATCACGGGTAATTGCCTTTGATTGCCTTCCTAATTTACTGTTGCTATTGTAATATTGCTTGGCATATTCACCAGCTTTAAGCCTGTGACCTTCTCTGGTTTGCAGCAGTTTGCATTAGGCATCAGAATGGGTTCATCCTTCATAAAAATTAATAAACTTATCAATTCAAAGGCCAAGGAATTTGCTGGAGAGTCTAATCTGGCTAAATATCGAGGATCTGGCTTGCATTGGCACCCAACAGGGATAGCATACATTCTTGGGTACACCTTCAACAACAATAATACTGTAGGCAGATGAAACAACCATGCAAGCCATTAGCTGATCTTCTTTAATAAGTTAATTACCATAGTTTGTAGCACTAATGATGTATTTAAATGCCTGTCTCACTCGTAAGCAATGGGATTAATTTATAAACACACTAGCTGCATAGTCATTTAGAGATACTGCTTTGGTAGCTTTTCTCGAGATGTTTTGCCATTCATGAAAGGAGTCTTGAGAGAAAACACTAATTTTAAACGCCTGTGTGAGAATAGACATGTCTATTCAAAATCATTAAAGCCCCTACAGCATAAAGTTGTCATTGTCAATGGCTGCTGTAGTCTTGTTCCCGGCAGAATTTACAAAAAAAGATTTCAGCAGAAAAAAAAGGCATGTGGATTGCAATTTAAATTGCAGAACCACCCTGTAGAAAATGCATATTTATTAATTCATTAATTGACTGACAGCAGCATTTTAAACAAAATTCAAATCAATATTCCAAACAGGCCAAGAGAAGAGATGAATGCCAATGACTTGCAGTTTCATTTTGATCGAATTTGCCTCACTTGTCCAGAGGGATCAACTTGCCACAATACAAGATTGTGCTAGGTGATCAATGCATACAATCTACCGGAAGGAACGTTAATAAATAGGCTATGATATTACAACATTCACAAAAAGGGTGACATTCAACTTCAGTGGTGGCATGAAAGATGTTTGAAGAGAGTTAACCACCACCTTCATTCATTTGAAAAGGCAGAAGAAAATACATGGATGGCCCCACCATTTAATGATGACTCCCGGCATACCCCCCGCTTCAGGCTCTGAGTGATTGTTCATCCTGTGGGCAGAGAACCTCCCCATCTGACAAAGAAAGCTTGGCAGGAAATGGCAGAGGTGGTGAGCAGCTGTGGGATCTTGTGAAGGACCAATCTGCAATGCAGTAAAAGGGTAAGTGACCTTCAACATTCTGCAAGGATGAATGAGGAAGCCAATCATCACTGTGCTCACAAGGGGTGGTATACATGTGGCACGGGTGGGAGGTGCCAGTTAGGGATGTGCTCACCTACATTGTCAACTAAAGTCTTAAAATTCTGCAAAGCTCTGTGGAGTTGGGGCGTGACGGCTGGGAACGTAACCTACAAAGGGAGCAATGTGCAGTGGAGGAGGACCAGAGAATCGGTTTCTACCTGAGGAGTTGATCCATCCAGATATGGAATTCTTAATTCTCCTGTTCTCTTTGCAGGACAAGGGGGGAACACAATAGTCGATGACAGGTGGAGTACCAAATTTGGCAGTGCTGATGAAGATACCCAATCCGACCAATCAACAGGGGGCCACACCAATTGGTACAGGAGAGACCCGAGTTAGTCCTGAGGGTGGGAAGTTTCAAATGGACCCTCTCTCAGCAATAACAATGATGGTACTGGTCGGGTCAGGGAAAGGAATGGGTATATCTGGGAGAATGGAATATCACCACGTCTGGGCTGTGCATCATACGCTGCATGTCTGTATCTGAGATTAAGCTACTTTTACTCAGTGGCTCTTCTCATTGTTGAATTGCACTCATCCATCTTATTTCTCCAGCTGATCAATCAGGTATCCAAGCAGACATCGACCCCATAGGACTACTGTTAACCTCTGAGGAAAAGGATGGAAACTATGAGGATGCACCACCCCGCCTTTGCTCCAGCTCAGATATTGGACCTTGGTGGGTTTGCATGCATCAGCCAAAGTGGTTGCACTTACTGCTTTGAGCACTGCACAATAGAGGCCGTGACAGTCCAGGCCTCCACCTCTTGGAGGACTATGGGCACAAGCCTTTGAATCTTGGAGGAGTATGGTAGAGCAGGGAGAAACCCTAGGTAGTCAACGAGCCTATGGAGTTGTACATGAGCAGTAGAAGTTGGATGTCCACAAGTTTGAGGTCTGTGAAGATCTGGCAGAGCTTCCAGAGAGTATGTGTGCCCTAAATGGACAGTGGAGGAGTTCATCCAGTCATGGGCATTGCCATGGCCCTCTCTTCTGAATGTGTGACCTCCTCCATTGAGAGACTGGTGATTCATAGGAACAGAAAACAGAAGCAGGAGAAGGCCATTCAGCTCTTCGAGCCTGCTCCGACATTCAATAAGTTCATGGCAGATCCTCTAACTCAACACCACACTCTTGCGTTCTCCCCATGCCCCTTGACATCCAGAAATCTATCTAATTCTATTTTAAATATATTCAGATTTGGCCTCCACAGCCTTCTGTAGTAGAGAATTCCACAGGTTCATCATTCTCCGAGTGAAGAACTTTCTCCTCATCTCAGTCCTAAATGGCCCATCTCATATCCTGAGACTGTGACTTCTTGTTCTAGATGCCACCCCCTAAGCCAAAGGAAACAATATCCCTACATCCAGTTTGTCCAGTCCTGTCAGAATTTTAAATGTTTCAATTAGGTCCTCTCTCATTCTTCTAAATTCCAGCAAATACAACAGGCCCAGTTGACCTCTTATGACAATCCCATCATTCCAGGAATCAGTCTGGTAAACCTTTGTTGCACTCCCTCTATGGCAAGGATATCCTTTTTTAGATAAGGAGGCCAAAACTGCAAACAATACTCCAGATGTCGTCTCACCAAGGCCCTGTACAACTGCAATAAGACATCCTTGCTCCTGTAATCAAGTCCTCTTGCAATCAAGGCCATAGTACATTTGCCTTCCTAACTTCTTGCTGGCCTGTATGCTTGCTTTCAGTGACTGGTGTACTAGGACACCCAAGTCCCAATCTATCACTATTTAAAGTAAAGCAAAGTTTATTTAGTGTCACAAGTAGGCTTACATTAACACTGCAATGAAGTTGCTGTGAAAATCCCCTAGTCGCCACACTCTGGTGCCACACTCCATTCGGGTACACTGAGGGAGGATTTAGCATGGCCAATGCACCTAAGCAGCACACCTTTCGGTCTGCGGGAGGAAACCAGAGCACCCAGAGGAAACCCATGCACACAGGGAGAACATGCAAACTCCACACAGACAGTGACCCAAGCCAGGAATCGAACCCGGGTCCCTGACGCTGTGAGGCAGCAGTGCTAATCATTGTGTCACGTGCTGCCAATATACACTGCCATTCTGTTTCTCCATGTGGGAGTACCCAAGGATGTAGGTTGGCATCACGGCTACTCTCCTCAGAGGACTATATGCATACTGACAGAAAGTGCTGATGGTGATCACCGAAAATCAGGATGTTGAAGGAATGAAAACCTTTCCGGTCACTGAAAGTTTCTGGCTGACCCGAAGGTGTCTCAATGGCCATGTGTGCAATCAATGGCTATTTAGGTTATAGGGAAGTCTGCAATAGCCCTCAACCCCCTCACTTTCTCAGCCCGGCTCTCATCATCAGTGCTGAATTGTAGGAAGACCTCCACTTTCTTGAACAGTTCATCCACCACTAATTTGATACATTTGAGAGCTGATGATTGTGAGATGCTGCAAAGATCCCCTTCTGATCCATGAAGGGATCCTGAAGCATGGAAGTTAAGGGCCATTGTTAACCATCAGTTCAGTACCATTGGCAGTGGATGACTGCCCACACAGTTGAAACTTATTTCCCCTGAAATCACGTCATAGATGGATGTCACAACTTCCCTAGAGGGATGGAGCCTTCCGCACCACCTAAGCTTAGTCAATTGAAGGTAATTGGAGTGCTGCCTGTGCACCCTTCCTTCGGGGCATTGTCTGCTGCTTGATCCTATTTGCCCATGCTCCCCTTGCTGACCACCTGGCTTTTCAGCTTCACAATGACCCTCATGTTGCTGCAAAGTTTGTTGCTACTACCCATGGCCAGCAGCCCACTTCTTCTTCCTTCTTGTGCTCTCTTCCTCATTGAAAGAGCTTCCACTGGAAAGGACTATTCTTATGGCACCTTTGGCTTCTCTTGCTGCAGTCGAGTCACTCACGGATGACTGTTTCACTGGCTCAACAGCAAACCTGCCCACAAAGTAATCACAAGGGAATTTTGCTGACCACTCATGCAGATTCAGTTTCTACTTCCTATTTGTCAATGTTCGCCTCTGGCGCTGGTTCTTATCCTGCCCTGGAATCCTTTGGTACATTGTTAAATTGCATGGGCTGCATACAATAACACTGAATTGGCAATTTAGAGTCATAGAGGTTTACAGCATGGAAACAGGCCCTTTGGCTCAACTTGTCCATGCTGCCCCTTTTTTTTTAAACCCATAAGCTAGTCCCAATTGCCCTTGTTTGGCCCTTATCCCTCTATACCAACTTACCCATGTAACAGTCTAAACGCTTTTTAAAAGGCAAAATTGTACCCGCCTCTACTACTACCTCTGGCAACTTGTTCCAGACACTCACCACCCTCTGTGTGAAAAGATTGCTCCTCTGGACTCTTGTGCCTCTCCCCTCTCACCTTAAACCTATGTCCTCTAGTTTTAGACTGCCCTACCTTTGGGAAAGATATTGAGTATCTAGCTGATCTATGCCCCTCATTATTTTATAGACCTCTATAAGATCACCCCTAAGCCTCCTACGCTCCAGAGAAGAAAGTCCCAGTCTATCCAACCTCTCCTTATAACTCAAACCATCAAGTTCCGGTAGCATCCTAGTAAATCTTTTCTGCATTCTTTGTAGTTTAATAATATCCTTTCTATAATAGGGTGACCAGAACTGTACACAGTATTCCATGTGTCGTCTTACCAATTCTTGTACAACTTCAACAAGATGTCCCAACTCCTGTATTCAATGTTCTGACCAATGAAACCAAGCATGCCAAATGCCTTCTTCACCACTCTGTCCACTTGTAACTCCACTTTCAAGGAGTTATGAACCTGTACCCCTAGATCTCTTTGTTCTATAACTCTCCCCAACACCCTACCATTAACTGAGTAAGTCCTGCCCTGGTTGGATCTACCAAAATGCATCACTTCACATTTATCTAACTTAAACTCCATTTGCCATTCGTCAACCCACTGGCCCAATTGATCAAGATCCCTTGATTGACTATGTAACTGGCCTGGAATGGAAGGCAGGCAGGCTTCCAACCTTTTGGTCTGCTCACTTTCCATTATATTGAAATTGTAGGCGTGAGGGGCCTGACGCCATCATGTCCAATTTAACATCAGATCATGATGTTAAATTGGACATGATGGCGGGACATTACTCCGCTTCCTGATCGTAAAATCCTGTCCTTTGGTACAATGCCCTTAAATCGAAAGTGGAATTTCATGTGTAGATACACCACACATAAAAAGAAAAGGACTGTAAAATCTGGAATCTGAAACAGGGACTGTAAGAATACAACACAGTATCTGTAAAGGAAACAACACTAGTATTTCAACCAAACATTTTCCTCAGAATCAGGGAAAAATTCTACACATTTACATTTTTTTCTCCAGCTGCTGACTCACCTGCTATTTATTTCGAGTATTTTCAGTTTTTTTTAAACATACAAACTTGACCAAGCAACCAAGTTCACCCAACCTACAAAACTTGTATGGTCTCAAACACTCACAAACATTACATTAGCTTTTACGAGATTAGCTATAACATGTACAAGTGTTTGTGCAAGTCAAAGTACCGAGGGTAACAGTTGTACACTTTTAATATGTAAACAGTTGTAAAGTTTTGCTATTTAAACCACAATAGTAGCAGAATAAAAATGGAAAAAAGTTAAAAATAGAACAAAAATCTATAAAAACAGATCAATGCTAAAAAATGCATCTCTGCCGGTTGCAAACATTAAAAATGGTTAACATTTGTGCCTTGAATGCACAATGTGTCCGGAACGCTACATGGAAAGATACCAGACCACATCTACACACGCACACGTGCGTGTCACACACGCACACACACACCTGAGAGCCACACATGACAAAATAGATGGAAACAAAGGGCAGCAATACCTTTGATTCCCACATATCTGTATGATTTTCAGGCTCCATGTTTTACAACAGCACTGTGGCCTGTCATTCCAGACTGCTCCAGAACAAATGACTGTACCTGTCATATCTGTAGATAACATCTGAATACGTGACCTGACAACTCATCCCTTCAACCCTGACACACAGCACAAGCCTGTCTTCCCTAAGTATAGAAGATGCAAGGTGGAGACTTTGACTGATAAAGCGAGTTTATTTCAGGCAGCCTTGGGTTGGTCTTTGGGGTCAAGCAATAAACACAGACGCCAAGGGTTGATTTTGTTCCTTTACAGCAAGTTCAGCCATGCAATAGCTCTGTAAGCTGGACATGCTTTAAGAGGATTTTGAGTGTGCATAAAGCTGGAAGATGCTTTCAGAATTGTAAAACTGCTAACTAGCCATTCATTTCAAATGGTGCTTGGCTTTGTTAATATCTCTCAAAGCCTATATTAAAAAAAAATCATATATTGTGCCACCAACATTTTATAACAACAGTGCTGTAAAATAAGTAATTCAATCAATAAATTTTATCACCAGCATCTGATTGAGAAGTGTACCTTTGCAGTGATTTTTTTCTATGTAAAAAAACATTGTGGAAAATGGAATGTTTTGTCGTAAAAAGATTTAAATTGGGCAAAGGAAGAAAAAGATTTGTGTTCCTTTCTAGTTGAAACGATGGAAGTTATAAACAAGGTGTGAAAATAGAACCACTGATAATTTTAAAATAAATCCAAAACTTTCAAGCAGAACAGGAAAACATTAAAACAATTTTTGAGTCTAATTGAACTCATATTTCCACTTGCCCGTAGATTTGACCCCTATTGGTTCACTGCTGTTACCAGGAGTAGATTAATTTCCCTCCATTTCTCCATCTCTGTGCCAACATGTGGGAACTACCAAAGGGCACAAGGAAAGCCACAAAAAACTGGCACTGATAGTGATCCATCATCAGTTCTCCTCTTGGATTGAGAATGCAAGTATTGGGTAGATTCCGTAGAATCAATTGATATTGGTCTTAAGTTTAAGTTTATTTGTTAGTGTCACAAGTAGGCTTACATTAACACTGCAATGAAGTTACTGTGAAAATCCCCTAGTCACCACACTCCAGCGCCTGTTCGGGTACACTGAGGGAGAATTTAGCATGGCCATTGCACCTAACCAGCATGTCTTATCCCAATTACTGTACATTTTTGTCCATAAATGTCAAGGTAATTTTAACATCTTTAGTTTTCCCTTTTTCAGGTCTCCTCATGTTATACAAATAATAAATGTTTCATGGTCGATATGGAATGACCAAAAACAACTTATTTCCTTTTTAATCTTTGCTATTCTTTGAAGGAACAATACAGGAATTCTGCTGTTTGCATGCACCCTTAAAAGTCACTACCGTATCCGCTTCCACTACCTCCCCCGGCAACGAGTTCCAGGCACCCACCACTCTCTGTGTAAAAGATCTGCCTCGTACATCTCCTTTAAACCTTGCCCCTCGCACCTTAAACCTATGCCCCCTAGTAATTGAATCTTCCACCCTGGGAAAAAGCTTCTGACTATCCACTCTGTCCATGCCTCTCATAATCTGGTAGACTTCTATCAGGTCTCCCCTCAACCTCCGTCACTCCAGTGAGAACAAACCAAGTTTCTCCAACCTCTCCTCATAGCTAATGCCCCCCATACCAGGCAACATCCTGGTAAATCTTTTCTGTACCCTCTCCAAAGCCTCCACATCCTTCTGGTAGTGTGGCGACCAGAATTGAACACTATATTCCAAGTGCGGCCTAACTAAGGTTCTATAAAACTGCAACATGACTTGTCAATTTTTAAACTCATTATCCCGGCCGATGAAGGCAAGCATGCCGTATGCCTTCTTGACTACCTTCTCCACCTGCAATGCCAGTTTCAGTGACCTGTGAATCTGTACAGCCAGATCCCTTTGCCTATCAATACTCTTAAGGGTTCTGCCATTTACTGTATATTTCCTATCTGTATTAGACCTTCCAAAATGCATTACCTCATTTGACTCGAATGTCGGGGTGATTAACCAAAATCCTGTCCTCAGTTTGAGGAAACCTTAACAATGCACTTAGAAAATCAGAGTATGATCAGCCAGTTAACTTGGATTTATGAAAGGGAAATACATTTGACAAATTTATTAGAGATTTTTGAGGATGTAAATAGTAGGATAGATAAAGGGTAACCAGTGGATGTCATATACTTGGATTTTCAAAAGGCATTTGATAAGTATCACACAAAATTAATACACAAGATAAGGTCTCATGGAGTTAGGGGTAATATATGAGCTTGAATGGAAGATTGGTTAAGAGAGAGTAGAGATAGAAGAGGTATTTTCAAGTTGGCAGATTGTAACTAGTGGAGTGCCACTAGGATCAGTGTTGGGGCCTCAGCTATATATGCAATTAATATTAATGACTTAGCTGAAGAGATCAAGGGTAATGCATCAGGTTTGCTAACAATAAAGCTAGGTGAGAATGTAAGTTCTGAGAATTGACTCCGTAGCTCAATGGAACTGGCTCCATACTTCAGTGATTAAGCACTGGTGTTGTAAACCAGGGGTCACAAGTTCAATTCTTGGGGCAGCATGATGGCACAGTGGTTAACACTGCTGCCTCACAGCTCCAGGGATTCCGGCCTTGGGTGACTGTCTGTGTGGAGTTTGCACGTTCTCCCCGTGACTGCATGGGTTTCCACCGGATGCTCTGGTTGCCTCCCAGTCCAAAGATGTGCAGGTTCAGTAGATTGGCCATGCTAAATTGCCCCTTAGTGTCCCAAGATGTGGTTAGATAGATTAGCCATGGTAAATGTGTGGGGATACAAGGGTGGGGTGGGGGAGTGGGCCTGGGTAAGCTTCTCTGTCAGAGAGTTGGTGTGGACTTGATGGGCCAAATAGCCTCTGCTGGACTGCAGGGGTCCTATGAATGACACAAAGATGCTGAAAAGAGATCTAGATAGACTAAGTGAGTGGACAGCAAGGTGGCAGATGAACTGTCATATGGGGAAGTATGTAGTTATCCACCTTGAAAATAAGAATATAAAAGCAGAATATTTTTTTAACAAGTGTGAAACTTTTAAATGTTGATATTCAGAAGGACTTGAATGTACTTGTCCAGTGAAAGTTAAATCATAGAAAATCTATGACAGAGAAGGAAGCCATTCTGCTCATTGTGTCCATGTTGGTCAACAAGGTGCTACCCAACCTAATCGACCTTCTTGCACTTGGTCTGTAGCCCTGCAGATCATGGCTCTTTGAGAAGATATCAAAGTACTTGTTAAATGTGGTGAGAGTTTGTGCCTTTAGCACCCTCTTAAGGCAGCGAATCGCAGATCCTTATTACCTTCCAGATGAAAAAAATCTTTCCTCATCTCCACTCTAATCCTTCAACCAATTGCTTTAAATCTATATCCCTTGGTTTTTGATCTCGCTGCTAAGGTAAATTGGTCATCCCTATTTACCTTATCTCGGCTCCTCATAACTTTATACAACTCAATTACATAACCCCTCAGCCTCCTTTGTTCCAAGGGAAACAACCCCAGTCTATCAAATCTTTCTTAATAGCTAAAACCTTTCAGTCCTGGGAACATCCTTGTGAATCACCTCTGCACCCTCTCTAGTGCAATCACATCTTTCTTGTAATATGGTGACCAGAACTACATGTAATATTCAAGCTGCTGTGTAACTAGTATTCGATATAGATCCAGCAAAACCTCCTTGCTCATAGAGTCAGAGAGTATTACAGCACAAAAGTGGCTCTTCGGCCTAACGCGTCTGCATCAGCCATCAAGCACCTATCTATCTCCCATTTTCCAGCAATTGGTCCAAAGACTCGTAATGCTATGGCATTTCAAGTGCTTTTTAAATGCTTCTTAACTCTTTTATTCTATGCCTTGGTGTGGTGAACCATCGTTGGTTCCCACTAGATAGTACTGAGCCAGGGTCTGGCCAGTACTACAAGTATGTATATATGTTGCTGTTGGGGTTAGGGATGGGTTGTTCTACTTGTTGCTGTTGGGGTTAGGGTTGGGCTGTTACACCTTGTATTATAGTTATTATGGTACATCCCAGTCGGGCTCCACCTCCTGGGAGAGGTATAAAGGTCACTGCTCTGACTGGGACCCCTCAGTCTGGGATCGTGTATATAATTAGTAGCTTAGTTGTAACAGCAAATAAAAGCCTTTATTTCCTGAGCATCTCAAGCCTCGTGTGTGATAACGCGCATCAATTTTATTTGCTGTTAAGTAAACTCTCGTCGTAAAAAAAACGATACAGAGAGTATGGAGCAGATGTTGAAACCTGAACGTCTTACACTGGATCCACGTGCGGCGGGCGCCTCTAACACCTTCGACCACTGGTTGAAATGTTTTGAGGACTACCTGGCAGCCTCCGCAGCGGTCACCACAGACGATGACAGACTCTGGGTCCTCCATGCGAGGTAAGCGACACCGTATACCTCGCGATCCGTGCGGCCACCGACTATACAAAGGCCCTCGAGCTTCTTAAGAAGCGTTACATTAAACCGCCAAAGGAAATGCATGCTCGATACCTCTTAGCCACTCGACGACGGCAGCCCGGCGAAACGATGGAAGAATACACGAACGAGCTCCTACAGCTAGCCAGGAGCTGTAACTGCAAAGCAGTGTCGGCAGATCAGAATATGAACGACCTCGCCCGAGATGCGTTTGTGGCGGGAATCGGATCATCTTATATCCGACTCAAACTACTGGAGCAAGGTAATCTTGACCTCACTAAATCGATAGAACTGGCGGAGATGTTGGAGACGGCCTCCCAAAAGTCTAATATTGTATCCTGAAGACCACGTGGACACAACGTGGCAGGAGCAGTCGCTGATCCCTCCTCGTCCCTCGGGTTCGAAAAGCTGCGTGATGGCGTGCCCACACTCGGGCCTGACGACGGCAGCAGCTCCGGGCGGCCCGCGGTGTTACTTCTGTGGGGGAGCGAAGCATACTCGGCAACGGTGTCCCGCTAAAGCTGTGTTGTGCTCCGCCTGCGGTAAGAAGGGGCACTATTCGAAAGTTTGCCGATCTAAACATGCTTCTAGGAACAGCAGTGCAGCCTGCGATTCCTCGGAGCCCGGTTCTTCGTCGTCGGCATCGTCGAGGGTTTCGTCCACGTGCGAGGCCAGGACGACGCCATTACGGTCGACGGAGTTGGGGATGCGTGACCACCAGGGGTCGCTGAGTTTGGCGCCATCACCCACGTGCGACCTATGGGAGCGGCCATGTTGGTTGGCACCGACCGCGAACGACCAGCAGGGGTCATCCTCGTCAATCTCAGCTGCCTGCAGTGGCGCTCACAAACCAACGGTGGTGTCGATCATCCTGGACCAGGCCAAGCCTCATAGACTCGACAAGTCTATGATGGACATTCAGGTAAACAACCACCTGATTTATTGTCTGTTTGACAGCGGGAGCACTGAGAGTTTTATTCACCCAGACGCTGTGAAGCGGTGTGGCCTCCAGATCCAACCTGTCAAACAGACAATTTCTATGGCATCAAGGTCCCGGTCTGTCACCGTGCTAGGGAGTTGCGTGGTAACTTTAACGGTGCAAGGCACAGTTTACGAGCGTTTCAAGCTCCTGGTGTTGCCGCACCTTTGCGCACCAATACTCCTCGGACTAAACTTCATGGTCCACTTGAAGAGTGTAACCCTACAGTACGGTGGGCCACTCCCTCCGCTTTCAGTGGGAGAACAGCAGCTTCCAAATTGCCCAACGTGCCCCGCCTGTAGCCTCTCGACGCTGAAGATTACCACACCCTCCCTGTTCCAGAATCTTGTGCCAGGCTACAAGCCCATTGCGACTAAGAGTAGGCGTTACAGCGCTGAGGATCGGATCTTCATTCGATCTGAAGTTCAGCGGCTCCTCAAGGAAAGGATCATACAACCTAGCGCTAGTCCATGGAGAGCGCAGGTCGTGGTGGCCAAGAGTGGGAACAAACCCCGGATGGTCATTGACTATAGTCAGACCATTAATAGACACACGCAGCTGGATGCGTATCCCCTCCCGTGCATATCTGACATGGTCAATCAGATTGCGCAGTACCGGGTGTTCTCCACCATAGACCTCAAGTCTGCCTACCACCAACTCCCCATTTGCCCAGAGGACCGACAATACATGGCTTTTGAGGCGGATGGTCGCTTGTATCACTTTCTCAGGGTTCCCTTTGGTGTCACCAATGGGGTCTCGGTCTTCCAGCGTGCTATGGACCGAATGGTGGACCAGAACGGGCTGCGGGCTACCTTCCCGTACCTGGATAATGTCACCATCTGCGGCCATGACCAGCAGGACCACGACACAAATCTCCTGAATTTCCTACGCACTGCATCTCGCCTGAATCTGACCTACAACAGGGAGAAGTGTGTATTTCGTACGCGCCGTTTAGCCATCCTCGGAGACGTGGTGAAAAACGGGGTCATTGGCCCTGATCCAGACCGTATGCGTCCCCTCTTTGAACTTCCCCTGCCCACGAGTGCAAAAGCACTGAGAAGATGCTTAGGCTTCTTCTCTTATTATGCACAGTGGGTTCCCAATTACGCGGACAAAGCCCGTCCGCTCATCAAGTCCACTTCTTTTCCCCTAACACCGGAGGCTCAATTGGCCTTTGATAAACTAAAAGCCGACATCGCGAAAGCCACGATGCACGCTGTTGATGAGTCCATCCCCTTTCAGGTGGAGAGCGATGCATCTGATTTCGCCCTGGCCGCCACACTTAACCAGGTGGGCAGGCCTGTCGCCTTTTTTTCCCGCACCCTCCAAGGCCCCGAAATTCGGCATTCAGCGGTGGAAAAGGAGGCCCAGGCCATTGTGGAGGCTGTCAGGCACTGGCGCCATTACTTGGCGGGAAAATGGTTCACTCTGATCACGGACCAGCGGTCCGTGGCGTTCATGTTCAATAACACGCTGAGGGGCAAGACCAAGAACGACAAGATCTTGCGGTGGAGAACTGAACTCTCCACCTATAATTACGACATCATGTATCGTCCAGGGAAACTCAATGAGCCCTCGGATGCCCTGTCGCGTGGAACATGCGCCAGTATACAGGAGGACCGTTTGCAGGCTCTCCATAATGACCTATGCCATCCTGGGGTCACTCGGCTCTACCACTTTGTAAAAGCCCGCAATCTGCCCTACTCGGTGGAGGGTGTCAGGTCCATAACAAGAAGTTGTCGGGTATGCGCGGAATGCAAACCGCACTTTTACCGACCTGACCGGGCACAATTAGTCAAGGCCACTCGTCCCTTCGAAAGACTGAGTGTCGACTTTAAGGGCCCCCTTCCCTCAACAGATCGGAATGTGTACTTCCTCAACATCATTGATGAGTACTTGAGATTCCCTTTTGTTATTCCCTGCTCTGATACATCCGCTGCCACGGTTATCAAGGCATTCCGTGATCTTTTCACCCTGTTCGGGTACCCCAGCTACATTCACAGCAACAGGGGCTCGTCGTTCATGAGCGATGACTTCAGGCAATACCTGCTCTCATACGGGATTGCCTCTAGTAGAACCACGAGCTACAACCCTAGGGGTAACGGACAGGTGGAACGTGAGAATGCTACAGTCTGGAAGGCTGTCTTACTGGCGTTGAAGTCAAAAAGCCTTCCAGTTTCCCGTTGGCAAGAGGTGCTCCCTGATGCGCTCCATTCCATACGCTCACTCCTGTGTACGGCAACCAACACTACACCCCATGAGAGGCTGTTTTCATTCCCTCGGAAGTCTTCCTCTGGGACCTCATTACCGTCTTGGTTGACGTACTCAGGACCTGTCCTCCTGCGGCGACATGTAAGGGCCCGCAAGTCCGACCCGTTGGTCGAACAGGTCCATCTCCTCCACGCCAACCCTCAGTATGCCTATGTGGCATACCCTGACGGGCGAGAGGACACGGTCTCGATCCGAGACCTGGCGCCAGCAGGGGACGTAGAAACCCCTGTCGCTCCCATACCCCCCTGTTAGAAACCCCCCAACTATTGTTTCCCCTCCGGACACGGCGCGGGCAGCATCGGGACCATTACTTAACTCTTTTACTCCCGTGTACAGCTTGCCTGAGTCCAGAGGATGGTCGCCACTTCAGGGCGTGTCGGAACTCAACGGATTATCATCACCTCGGGGTCAACTGGCCCGTGAGACTGTGGAGGAACCGTTGGACATCGCCTTGGGGAGAAAGCCACCGCGAGTGCCTACTCCGGTGTCATCGCCGGTGTTGAGGAGGTCACAACGACGGTGCGGTCCCCCTGACCGTCTGAACTTATAGACTGATGACAAATTATTCTGTTTTTTTGTACCCCGCCGGCCTTTGTCTTCAAAGCAGGGGTGAATGTGGTGAACCATCGTTGGTTCCCACTAGATAGTACTGAGCCAGGGTCTGGCCAGTACTACAAGTATGCATATATGTTGCTGTTGGGGTTAGGGATGGGTTGTTCTACTTGTTGCTGTTGGGGTTAGGGTTGGGCTGTTACACCTTGTATTATAGTTATTATGGTACATCCCAGTCGGGCTCCGCCTCCTGGGAGAGGTATAAAGGTCACTGCTCTGTCTGGGACCCCTCAGTCTGGAATCGTGTATATTATTAGTAGCTTAGTTGTAACAGCAAATAAAAGCCTTTATTTCCTGAGCATCTCAAGCCTCATGTGTGATAATGCGCATCACTTGGCTAATAAAAGAAAGCCCACTTTATGCCTTCTTAACCACCTTATTGTCCTATCCTGCTACCTTTAAAAGCTTGTGGAAATACACTACAAGGTTCTTCTGTTCCTCCGAGTTATTCAGCATCCTCTCATTTATTCAGTATTCCCTTGTTTTGTGATACCTCCCAAAATGCATTACTTCACACTTCTTTAGATTGAATTCCATGCAGAAAGTAATTAAACTGGCAATTGGCAGTTTGGTCCCTATACAAGGTGACTGGAGGACAAGAACTAGTAAATTCTGCTATAATTGTATAGGGCTTTAGTGAGACCACTTCTGGAACATTGTGCTAAAAGCAAATTACTGCGGGTGCTGGAATCTGAAATGGTATCCGCATTAATTTGCTTTTAGCTTGGTGCTTAACTCCCTGCCACATCTCTTCCAGGAGCTCTGACGAGACTCAAAACGTTAGTTTTATTCATCCAGACTCAAAACATTAGCTTTATTCTATCTCTACAGATCCTGTCAGGCTTGCTGAGATTTTCCAGATGTGTCTGGAATACTGTGCACACTATTGGCTCAATATCGATGGAAGAATATACATTCCTGGGATAAGAGGGCTGTCGTATGATGAACAGCTGAGTAAGAAAAGTTTAGTAAGGAGTTTAGAAAAATGAGAGGAAGTATGCAAGGTACTGAAGGGGTTTGAAAGAGTAGATACTAAGGGATTGCTTTGTTTCCCTCGGCTGGGGAATCAAGGACTCAGGGCCACGGCCTGAAGATAAGGGGTCTTTTATTTAGGACTGAGATGAGGAGAAATTATTTAACTCAGAGTTGTGTATTTTTGGAATTCTCTACCCCAGAGGACTGTGGATGCTCCAATGTCCAGTGGATTCAGCATTAAAATAGACAGATATTTAGGAGGGAATTTTATGAAGGGGAATTGGGATGGTCTCAGCTGTTGGCTGGAAACCCATGTTGCCTTTTTTAAGGAAGACCCGACGAATTACAAGCTATCAGGCAACTAACAGGCCTTCCACAGAATCAGGTCCCGTGATCCGGGACGTCTTACTGAGAGCTACCAGTCAATCAGAAGCTGACAGCTCGTTTGCTCAGCAGTGCCACTGTGGAGGAGTTGACTGCTGTGGGAAATACACCCACCGAAAACCCAGGATTGCTGAACTACCCAGCCTAAAGGTCAGTGATGCTGGGATGGGCTTCGCAGGGTGTAGGGATGGGACTTGAAGGGGATTGGCAGGAAGGGCAGAGTGTGGCTCACCTTGGCCCCCTCTTCCCCAAGGCAAGATCCTGCAAACAGGCACTGAGTACCTCTGATCGAGGGATCACTCCAATGAACACCAGAAGCAGTCTGCATAGTTTTGCTGGTCACGTTCCCCACATGGCATTGTGGCGAGGCCACTGTTCTGTCTGAATTAATGCACTCCTGTTCCCCAACCAAACTCACCCCAGGACAATTCGGGATGGGCAATAAATGCTGGCCTTGCCAGCACACTTGCATCCCAAGAATGGATTTTTAAAAAAGCAGCGGGATGAATTGTATTTCCCAGAGCAATACAGTAATCATAAATGAAGATATCTGTATGAGGCTAGGCTTACAATGGTGGCCCCATCAGGAGTTTCTCTCAGTTCCTACTACATTGAGGTTTCTCCCGAACTGAATCCACTTCTGGTGTCTATTGTACACAGAGGCACAGTATTGGTGCAGGGGATGAGAGATGGCCTCTGTCATCCCTTCTCCTCACTAACCAGATTTAGTAAGAAGTCATATTGTACAGCAAGATAAATACTGGTGACCTGAAGAGTGTGGAAATTCATTTAGGTCATTTTTTTGATCAATCTCAATGTCTGCAGACAGAGACTGAAGGATCACAATGTTAAATCAGTGACTGCAGTATGGGGGATGGAAATTGGTCCAGGGATCTCCCAATCTATGGTCCAGAAATCCATAGGGCAGATCACTTATCAGTTATTTGCAGGGCTTGCAATTAAGTGAATTTTGCCTGTGGTGACACCAATCAGACTCAATGGGCACTTGGGTGTGTTTCTCTGGGTGGCTTCTCATAGATCCAAAGCGTCATTGACTGCACACATGGCAATCTATGCAACTGCATAAATGTACTTGCAGCTGGATAGCTGCTATGATGCTTTCAACATCTTGCAGTACTCTGAGCTCCTTGACATTCTTGGACCTAGAAGCAGTCTTAAAAGGTGGCTGCGGGGGAAGAAGGGACACCCCATTTAAAAAGTGCCTGATGACATCTATCAAAAATACAACCAATGAAGCCCCACAATGCAATGATGAATGTCACTTGACCACCAGATGTGTGATCAAACAAAGCCTAGTAAACAAGAACAGGGAAGATGGGCACTAACGCTGACTGGGATGGGGAGAGGCAGACAACAGTTGAGAAGGACAACATTTTTCACCACTCTATGTGGCTAAAAGTACAGCTGTACCCTTCTGGCCTGGACTGAATCCATTTCACAATGCTCCTGCTGCCAACCTCCTCAGCCACTTCCAGCCATACACCTTCTTTGAAGCAATAGCAGGTTTCGTCCTTCCTTTGCTGGGTACGAGCATCTCTCTCCACTTCCTCACAGCCCCCAGCAGCACATCAAGAGCAGTGCCCTTGAAGCTTTTGGGCATTCCACACTCACTTGCACACTTCTAAACTCTGCCAATCTTCAGATTTACTTTTTGAATGCTGGAGTCGTGGGTTCTCATCATGTCTGCTGCCACACAATCAACCCAAAACCAGAAGGAAAATGATAAAAGAGATGGCGGTGGTAAAATTCTATCGACAATCCTTACTGAACATACCTGTGGTTTTCCACGTGAAAGTGGAGCCCCCAGCACCCTCCCTCTCCGCTCCCTGGTCCCAATACACCTCAAGAGTTAAACATGCACTAAATGCTCATGATGTAAATAAGATTTGTCTGACTTGTCAAAGGATGCCTCAGCTTGTGGGCTATGTGAGTTGGATCCTGGTGACCAGAGGAACTACTGTTATCCACATTGGATGTCTATGACATTCTGTTGCATAAGGAGTTGAATGGCAGTGATCTGCCACAAACATAATCAAAGTAAATTAAGAAGCAATGAATCAGCATGTTGTGTGTCTGAAATGGTTTAGCTTAATATAAAGAATGTATACATTTGTGCATATTTGGACAAGTGCTGCAGACTTCATCAGGCTTTTGCTTTTACATCAACAGTTGGGTGAAAACCTGCTTCACGACAGATTCAAATGCACTGGGTATCTCTCAGGTTGACCTCTAATAAGCCACCAAATAGCATAGCCGAGCACTGATATAAAGTGTTGTGATATTTAGATAAGAATTAATGAGGAGCCTCACATGTAGCTGTTTGGGTTACAATGTAGAAGCAAATCTTTGAAAAGTACTTAAGTTGGAACAAAATACAAGCTTGTCTTTCTTTCATTTAAAGCTGTACAGCATAAGCCATGGGAACAGGAGAGCTCAAAGGCGAAATATCATTCTCATCTTTATTGGTTTTGGACAATTTCTTCTCCAACTGAGCATCTGTCAGCTCAGTTTCAATGATCAAATACAGTTTATTTTTCTGGTGCTTCACCCTCCACTGGAACTTTTGACAGAAATCACACAAGGATCTGATTGAGGGAAATACAACAGAAACAATGGGCATGGTTGTTACTGCCTCTTCATACAGTATGGGGAGTCCAACATGAAGTTCAACATTAAAATATGAAAAGCAAGTGACAGAGCAACAAAGCAAATGGCAAGCACTTCAGAAAATATTGCAACTAAAGCTACCTATTAGGGGATAGTCCTACATGATGCAGGAAGGGAAAGCTAGATGGTCCTCACCAATATCGGTGGCATGGTAGCACAGTGGTTAGTACTGCTGCCTCACAGCGCCAAGGACCCAGGTCCAATTCCTGGCTTGAGTCACTGTCTGTGTGCAGTCTGCATGTTATCCCGTGTCTGCATCGGTTTCCTCCGGGTGCTCTGGTTTTCTCACACAGTCCGAAAAATGTGCTGGTTAGGTGCATTGGCCATGCTAAATTCTCCCTCAGTGTACCCGAACAGGCGCCGGAGTGTGGCGACTAGGGGATTTTCACTTTATTGCAGTGTTAATGTAAGCCCACTTGTGACAATAATAAATAAATGTCTTTGAAAATGTGTTTCTTCTAGTTGGTTTTTAATTTCTTCATGTTTTGTAGCATATGATGAATGCTTGACAAAAAACTGGTCTTGAGCATTTCCTTCACTAAGAATGCACCTCCTATTTGCTGACCTATCAACACTACAGCACTGTTGACATCTGGGAAGAAGCCTGCAGTCCAAACTATTCTGTTCCCTCAGATGAACGGATGTAGGCAAGAAGCCTCATTGGAGTAAACATATAGGGAAGGAACAGAGGTGCTAAGAAATAGATTAAAATAATAAAATTAATGAAAACCTGTCTGCTAAAACCGCAAAACTGCACCAGGATTTGGCACAGAAGGACAGCTTAAGTAAAACTGATGTACATCGCTGACTGCAAGTGCAGACAGGCAAATAGATCAGTATCTTTTGTAATCAATTCAGCTTGTCAAACATGTAGACAACTTCAACTCATTCGTCTTAGGTTGATGAAAACTAAAAGTAAGCAAAGACATGTACAAAAGCATTCTTAAAACAGCTCTGCCCTACAATATTAAGATATAATTTGAACCATTTCCCAAGTTTGTCTGATCTCAGATTTATGTCAGAGGGGATTAACCCTTACTACACCACAGAAATGTTCTGCAACATTTCAAAGATCAGAAATTGCCAGATATTCAGTTCAGTAATTGATATGATGTTTCCAAAGCAGAAAGGAAGGATACAAGTACTCAATTTATTACTCTGACAAATAAAGATATATAAATAGTTCTGAAGTACATGGACAGGCAAGTTGCTTTTGCTTTGTATCTGTGGGATGATCAGTGTTTCATTTAAAAAGTCTTGTCTTTATCCTTCCAGATAGTAAACTAGAAATCATTAATAATATATTGCTTGTGATGGGCTCATTATACTGATTTACTGTTGGAGCAATTTTCCAGCGTAGTTTTGTGAACAACATTGTTTTAAAGGCTTAAAGACAAAAACATGTTCCAGCATATGGGAAATTAAACAATTTACATGCTGCTCTCTGTAACTCAATTTATTTTCATTCTTCTTACAGCAGCTTGCATTATTTAACGTTACCATTGAAATTTTCTGTGCTGTAGGTTGCAAAGAATGTCAAAGAATTCAAAGGGTTAATGTATTTGTCAGGAATGAGAACAGGCCCGTTATTATATATTTTAACTTGTTGGTCCTAAATCAAAATTGTATTTTATTTTCATGGACAGCTTGGTTATGGTGGGTGGGTTTTTGGTAAATAAACTGGCTTTCCATAATAGGTCCTGAAATTCCATAGGTACAGCATCTTAAAACTGGAAACCTTGGGTGTGAGGTTGTGCCCCAGATTTCAATTCTTGCTGAATTCCAGGTGGGGCAGTTTGGGTCAAGCCAGGTTGGATGGAGCCAAAGGTCGCTTGGAGCACAGGAATAGACTGGCGCGCAAGAGGCAAAGGAGATAACCATTCAAGCACCACACCGTGTCAATCTAGCTGAATTGTACTGGCCAGTTTTTAAAAATCTTACTTGATTAAAATTGATGTATGACACATCTTGGTTTCTGGACAACTATAGTCAGATTTACGACAGTGTAATTGTACTAGATTAACTGCGACATTTTCTCTTTGTGTCCCAAGGACAAGGTCCAAAGATGAGCAGGTTAGGTGGATTTGCCATGGTAAATTGTTCCTTGGTGTCAAGGGGATTAGTGGGGTAAATACGTGGGGTTACAGGGATAGGGCCTAGGTGGGATTGTTGCCGGTGCAGGCTCAATGAGCCGAATGACCTCCTTCAGCACCATAGGGATTCTATGATTTTGACTCCAGCAAGATTGCGAATGGTTCAGTACATGTCTAATACATATAGCTAGAATTGTTTAACTGAGTACATCAGCCATGTTAACACCCAAATCTGATATTTCAGAAGTTTGAAATTCTGTTAGCAGTTCCTTTAAGTGCACACTGCATTTGTGTAGTAACTGCAGACATGCATCCCATGCACCACGCCATGATTATTCTGATTGCATGGCCCAGAAAGAAATATGGGGTTACATTTACTGCAGCTGATGCTGGTGCTAAGGGAAGTAGCTCAAAAGTGACTGAAATGTAATCAAGGGTTAAGCATGTCAATGATAAATAAATGCATAAGACAGAAAATTCAAAAAGAGCAGATCATTACAGCAGGTAAATCCACTTGGAGATATTAATGTGGAAAGAGTCAACTCAAGAAAAAGATCATGCGAATATAAGAAGACAATTAAGATGAAAACGAAGAGAAAGAGAGAGAGAGAGATTTAAAAAAAAGATATCTTGTGGTCATATTACTTTGAAAGATTGCTGAAACATAAATAGAACAAGGGTTTAATAAACATGAAATGAGTCGCTTGCTGTGGTTTTGTCAGGCAATGTCAATTATGACCAAAAGGAAGACAGGCAACTTGTGCTTGATCCTCCAGCAATATCATACTCCGCCAGCAATCGGCAAGTGTGTAGAAGTTGCCAAGGTATAACTTTTAGGTTCTACTGTTGGGAAATACTTGTCTCCCACTTGTCATGCCCCAAAATGAGGCACCTGAGATAGAAAACTGTGCAGTGTGCTGATGGGGGTAAATAGGGATGAATGAAGGAGTAGAGAGGTGAAGATGTTTGTGGGCACAAACACTCTTCTACCATTTCAACAGAATCATATTACTGCAAAGCTTGTTTCATCACAATACCAAGTTTACTTTTAAAAAGGAAAAACAGAGGGTAATAGAACTTCCTAAATGTAGTCAAGGCCACACATGAAAGGTGAGCTTTTTACTCGGCTACCATTCTGATATATGGGACGAGTCCTATATTTCAAAAATAATATTCTACTCCTCCATATCAGAGGAATATTGGAAGGGTTGTGGCTAATAATACACAGATGATAAAGAAAGTAAAAAACATTCTTTAGAGTACACAACATAGCTCTCACTGTTGGCAGCAAGAATGTCCACCTTTCCAGTACGAAGTAGTACGGAAATGTCCTGGAAATGAAGCAATAGTAGTAGACAACATGGGTACCTCCCCATTAACTGGCTTGAGATGATCACCATTGCCCTCCCTGCCTCTTGCACCTCACTCAAAATAAACCATTTAAATGATACTGCTCCTCCATGTTGTTCCTCCTAATGTGCATAGTTGTTTGTATTAAACTGCATCTGCCATGTGTTCGTCCATTTTAACAGACTCAATAGGTCTGAATTTTTCACCCATCAGGTGAACGCTCTGGCGTGCCCAGAAGCAGGCACGGAACACACTCTTAGCTCTGAGCGGCCTGGAGTGTGATTTCACACTGGCTGACCAATTAATGGCCGAGAAAAGCTGAGCGCTGCCAGTGAGGGCAGGCACTGAGAAAAGCGGGCTGGCGCACCCAATGTGCTCCCTTTATGGGAAGAGTCACTGCAGTCAACTGGTGTTTAAATCATTTAAGTTGGCTTCTTGATTGCTGGTGGGCACACCTCTGACTCTCAGGGGTGCCTGCCGACCAAAATATTGCATGAGTGCGCAATGACATCGGGTTGTGCGCCCGACATCCTCTTCTGCGATTTCAAGCTCTTCAGGTCGGGTGCGTGCCCTAACTTTAGATATAAAATTCTGGCCTATATGCACCTTTTAAACAAAAGTGCAGATTGCATCTGTCTCAGGATTACCATTGATTACATGCATTTGACAAGATGCCTTTTTCATTTATACAGAATCTTGGCAATGAGTACTGTGGTTACAAAATTAGGTCAGTGTCATGAGCGACTCGCTTTCTGAATGTCCAAAGCCTTTCTACCACCTATAAGGAACAAGCTAAGAGTGTGATGGAATACTCTCCACATGCCTAGATGAGTGCAGCTCCAACAACACTCAAGAAACCCGACCCCATCCTGGACAAGGCAGTCTGCTTGATTGGCAGCCTAATTTCTCCTTAGACATTCATTCTCTCCATCACTAAAGCACAGCTTGTATGCCATCTACAAGATGCAGGGCAGAAACTTTCCAAGGCTCTTTTGACAGCACTTTCCAAACTCATGAGCTCTAACCCTAGAAGGACAAAGGCAGCAAGAGCATCGCAACACCAATACCTTCAAGTTCCCCTCCAAGTCACACACTATCCTGATTTGGAAATATATTGCCACCTTTTCTTCATCAAACATTGGGTTAAATTCCTGGAACTCCTTCCTCAACAGCACTGTGGGAGTAGTTACACCACACAGACTACAGTGGTTCAAGAAAGCAGCTTAATACCTCTTTCTCAAGGGCAATTAGGGGTGGAAAATAAATACTGGTCTTGAAAACCCATGATTGCATGAATTAAAACAAATATATGAACACTGCACACTGCCTGAATCAGGTAAATATTCAACTCTTTAGTTGAAAATAATCACTTTTTGTTGTCTGATCTTACCTTTCACAAAATAAAATTCAAACAATTACATTCGCAACTCAATAACAAACAAGAAAAACTGGTCCAGTCACGGTGGCACAGTGGTTAGCACTGCTGTCTCACAGTGCCATGGACCCGGGTTCAATTCCCGGCTTGGGTCACTGTCTGTGTGGAGTTTGCATGTTCTCCCCATGTCTGCGTGCTCCAGTTTCCTCCCACAGTCCAAAGATGTGCGGGTTAGGTGGATTGGCCATGCTAAATTGCCCCTTAGTGTCAGGGGGACTAGCTAGGGTAAATGCATGGGGTTAGGGGGATAGGGCCTGGGTGGGATTGTGGTTGGTACAGACCCGATGGGCCAAATGGCCTCCTTCTGCAGTGCAGGATTCTATGATTCAAACAAGGTGTAATCCATCTGATTTGGATCAAGAGCAAGTCATTTCCAACAATCAGTATCACAGCTTTAAACAGCATTAGCAAGATTCCATGAGCTCAAAACATATATTGATGCTGATAATACTGTTAGTTGTTCCTTTTCCTCCCCAGAACTCTTCTTGAAATAAATGTGGCAGAATGCCAGGGGGCTGGGCGGAGGAAGGAAAATACATTTTATTCTTTGCTGGAGTTAAATGTACAAGGAATTATAGTGCATGATGAGCACGGCAATGAGGAAATATGATAATAGTCGGGAAATCTATTAACTGCCATTGGCATCTTTTCCTCCCACATTTACCTGCAGACACGAGCTGATTCCTCAGAAGTGAAATAATTTCTTCCAAGTCAAACGGGAGAGGCATATCAGGGTCCCCACTGCACCAGTGAGGACGACATTCTGGCTGCTCATCAACTGGTAGACTATTGGCAAGTCTGGACTGACACCTGGAACAAAAACACAAGAGTTGTCAAAAGTACAAAGTTGAAGCAATTTCATCGATATAACCAGATCAAAACAAATTACATCAGGACCCGAGTTAAAGTCAAAAGAAACTTAAAAATAATTGCTTATTAAAGCAATTAAATCATGAAACACAATCTAAAATATAAGGGAGATAAATCCTTAATCTTTATAAGTAACAAACTCTTAAGCTAGTTTTGAATTCATTGACAATATTTGCCAACTGTTAGTGTAAGTCAAGCATGTCGTTGGAAAACAAAGGGCATATTGTTGCACAATCCCCTGAAGCAAATTTGGCTTATATTGTCTCATACGTGTTGTAATTTTCTCGTCAGTTTCATTAAGTTGGAGAGTAAATACTGTTTTAACTTGTAACTTTTGACTTTGTCTGGGTCTTCAGTAAATTGCTTAATCTGACAGGAAAGATCTTTATTCAATTGTAAGACATTTGTCTTACATGAAATATACTAGATCTACATTAACATGTCAGATTTATTAAAAGTAATGTTGAAAACAGTACAGCTCAAAAATGTACTTTGTGACTTGATAACCTAAGATGAAAGCCCACTACAAAACAGATCTTCAAAGCTTGCTCATTAGAATGCAAAAGATGTGGTGCATTTCTTTTAATCACAGATTGCGATACTGCGAAAGCCCCAGCTGTAGTACTGTAATCTCCACAGCATCAGAGATTAGAAGTCAATTTACTTCAGTCTACTGAACATCGTGAATTAAATCTCACATTCCTTGCTCCTTTATGACAACTAGATGTCTTTGAAAAAAAAATTAACACACAAATATGAATTAGTCAATATTTGAATTGTCATGAATAACTGGGTTTTAAAACAGATGAATTATAGAACTGGAGTGTTACTAATATAGCTGTATAAACAGATGCATATTTAATACTATATATACATTTAAAGTGATTAGACAGTCAAAGTGTGTCTAATTGCTTCACAAACAACTACACTATTTAGTCTGACAGAACATTACATGGTGAGGACAGTATTAACATATAACATACCAATATATCTTCAGTAGCCTACATCATTTCAGGATAATAGCATCTGTTAACATGCACTAAGCACTATTATGTAGCACATCACTTCATAAATAATAAGATTATCTGACCTCAGGGCCTTGAAAAGAGTAATGCGTTTAAATGTTCTCATTATTTATTTAAAACAAGAATTAAGGGAACAAAAGCTATGTAGGACAGCTCAGTTACTATAAATGACTAAGTGCATAGGATAAGTAAAATTCCAATTAAAACACTTTCATGTCTCTCGATAAAAATAGGAGCTTCATACCAATTATTTTGTCATTTTTAAATTTACTTTTTAAATCAGAGTTGAAGCATTGTTAAAGGAATCTTAGGGATGGATACAATGCTTACAACACTATAATTAGTCAGTTTTGTTAAGGTGTGGGTTAATTAAGGGTTTCTGAGCAGTCAATAGAAGGTTAATGTAAAAGTCAAGGGACAAAATGCCTTTCAGCTCAGCATCACTCTGCACTAAATGACTTCAACATTGAGCTTGGTCTTCAAGATCAATAGTTTTTCATAGCAAAGCCATTCATGTGACTTTTAAAGCTGTGCTATCTTTTTCAGTTGAGCTGTATTTCAAGATTGTTACAAATTCAGCTCCGCACAACAAAAATTGTTCTAATTATGTATTTTTAACGAAAACAGCTGCAGCCTTTCTTGTTATAAAGTCATTTTCCAGTTGCTTTGAGAAAAAAGGATGTCTGATAAGTATAATGTATTGCTTGAATGCTCACTCAGAGGTGAAGCTAATGGAACTGAGTGGAACCTTAAAACAGTCTGACAAAAAAAGCACAGAACACTTGTCTGATAGAAGTTAAATGCTGGGTAATACTTGTAAGGACAGATCTTCATAAACGGTGCTGTGGGCCACTCTTAGGTAAAATGCTAAAATGATGCCAGACACATCACTAGAATACTGATGGCTAAATGTTTGAAAGATCCAGCCAAACTTTAGAGAAAGATAAAGTTGAGGTGGATTCTGGCACATTGAAAATATAATGGCAGTGTGCCAATTACATCATAGCAGAATATGTGGGGATATACAATTCTTTTTATGTACAGCAGGAAATCACAGTGCTATTTCTTAATAAGATGAGTGCAATCTCAGTTACATTTAAAGATGCAGAACTACAACATTAGCCATGCTTTACGTCCTGTGTCAGACAGAGCCTGGTGCAGCACCTCAGTACAGGCACATTCCTTTACTTAGTCTCAGTAAAGTCTCTGACTCCATTGAAGCAACAGCGGGAGATTACACTGACATTTTAAATACAGTGAAAACACTCTGCCCAGCTGATGAGTAAGCTGCTTAATGTTTAAGCCTATACCAACCGCAAGAGGCAGACTGGCACTGGCGATGGTATAATCTTAGTGGTGGTCATCATGTTATGATTCGACTGCACACTATTTATAATGAAGCTAACAAAAGAAACACTTAGGAATGAGATGGAATGGCAATAATAGGTTTTGTATAATACGGTCATCATCTGTCCTCAATGTGGCAAGACACTACATATGCAGTCAATTACTGGCTAAAAAAACAAGTACTCTCAAACACACACACCAATCACTTAAGAAGGGGTCTTGCCCTCACCGTCGCTTTATAAAACCAAACATTTACAACTTCTGATCAACTTTAACTTCCTTCTGTTTTCCTTTCCCATTAATTAATGTTGACTTTAAAAAAAAATGCTTAAACAGTTAGGAGCACTGGGGGACTTGGCCAGTAGGAATTACTGAGCTCAGCAGTGTGAGAGAATTGAATTAATTTTAGCCAAGATACAGATGCTAACTGAGCATACTTCAGCGATCTTATATTTCTAATAGTGTACATGTTATTCCAGTTCATTTGTACTGTCAGGGTCAATAAATCCTACAAGTTAGTATCCCTAATGGGGTTACGAGCATTCACTGTTCAAGCAGCACTTAGGGGTGAAATTCTTCTCTTAATGAAAAATTGGGCAATGCCTGTTTTCTTCACAATTAATGACCCCCTAATGAAGTTGCAGGAATGTGCACCTTTAACATGTGCAATTTCTGAGAATGTGATTTCGTTAGCAGCTGCTAATTATGGAGCTGAGAAACAGGATTTCTCCTGTTTTTGGTTAAAAAGCAATTTCATCCCTCCATGTTATATTTAAAGCAAAGAGATAGAAAATAAATTAAAAAGGGTGTTAAAGTTAACACTAATCCTTTACAATCAGTTAGAATAGTGCCAAAACAGTGTACCAAATAAGACATGTTGCAAGTAATGAAGCAAAAAAAAACATGCAGGAGGACTTGGACAACATTCAGGTTAGGGCTGATAAATAACAAGTAACATTCATGCTACACAAGTACCAGGCATGACCATATCTTTTCATTACCGTCACTGAATCCCCAACTATCACATCTTGGGGACTACTATTGACCAGAAACTGAAGTGTAAGAGAATAGTCTTCACTTGCCTGGAAGTGCAGCTCCAACAATACTCAAGAAGCTTGGCACCATCCAGGAGAAAGTAGCCTGCTCGATTGATATCCCATTCACCACCTTAAACATTTAATCCCTCCACCACTGACATACAGTGGCAGCAATGTCTATCATCTACAAGATGCAATCCAGGAACTTAACAAGACTCCTTAGAATCATAGAAACCCCACCCAGGCCCTACCCTCTTATCCCTACACATTTACCCGCTAATCCCTCTAACCTACGCATCTCAGGATACTAAGGGGCAATTTTAGCATGGCCAATCAACCTAACCCGCACATCTTTGGACTGTGGGAGGAAACCGGAGCACCCGGAGGAAACCCACGCAGACACGAGGAGAATGTGCAAATTCCACACAGACAGTGACCCAAGCCGAGAATTGAACCCAGATCCCTGGAGCTGTGAAGCAGCAGTGCTAACCACTGTGCTACTGTGCCGCCCACTTCTTGGACCTTGGACAGCACTTTCTAAATCTGTGACCTCTAATATCTAGAAGGACAAAGGCAGCAAATACACAGAACATCCTGTGAAAGATTAAAAGGAAATAAATGAGGATTTAAATCTAACCTGGCATTTATTTGATCTGATTAGTATAATCAGAGAATCATAGAATCCCTAATGCAGAAGAGGCCATTCGGCCCATCAAGTCTGTACCGATTCTCTTGACAGGGTATCTTACCCTTGCCCTCTCCTCTGCCCTATCCCCATGATCTTACGCATTTACTCCGCTAATCCACCTAACCTACATATTTTAGGACACTATGGGGCAATTCAGCATGGCTAATCCACCTAACCTGCCCATCTTTGGACTGTTAATGTGTTGTGTGCCTCAATGACTTGCTTTTTAATTTTAACTTGCTGTGTCCAAGTTTGTTGTAACTTGATAATCATGGACTACCTTGGAATGATCAGATTCAAGCTGCAAGGATCCATTAGAATGGCAAGTCTTCATCTATAACGTATTCTTTCAACTGGTGCCTGCACTCACAGGGAAAGTGAAGTGTAAATGAATTTGTAAACAAGATAAACTGTCTTCACCGAAACAAATACATTAATCATGGCACATTTAATTGAAATGATTACACTAGGTTATTGGTTTGCCTAGACATTCTAACTGAGGATACGGCGCTCTCTGGATAAATAAACCCACTACACATGGCCGATAATGTATCCCTTTCTGTTGCCCTTTGAAAAATGCTAATATAAGTGGAATTAAAATTAAACTAGTAAGTAGAATAAAAATAATGGCCTGGATTCTCTGATCCTGCTGCAGTGAATGGAGATCTGGGTGAGCGCCAAATTCTCTGCTCTTTCTGGCCGCGGTGGCGGGCGTGTACGACATTGGAGAATTCCAGCCAAGATGTCCTATATCAGACACAATAGAAATGCATCTTATATCTGCCATAAAATATTTTACTGTTACATCATTGCTTAAGTTGGTCACGAATGAGCAAAACTGCAAAATCAGGCTGCTGCTATTGTATAAATGGGAAGAGAGCACAGGGCTGCAGGTGAGCTTTTCTTTAACTAATCTTTCTTCTTTTGCCCTTGCAATGCAAGTTCATATCTCCTTACTTTCAACTTCACTTTGAAAAGGTCCTTTTCTTTTCTCAACTTTTGTTGATTGTTTTCTTCTGTCGCTTATCAATGTGTCACTTCCCTTACCTTTCGTGAATGTCTGTTCTTCTTGCATTTTTTTCCCAAATAATCTTGTGTAAGTTATCACATTGACACTTGTACCTCAACAGGGCGATTCAGTCTGCATTAGATTTTTTCATGGTCATTTGCTTGGGTCTCAGTGAAGAGAAAGTACTTAAATCCCCAGTGCTCTATACCTGGATTCTCAAGCCAAATTTCAAACAATGGGACCAAACATATGACATGAAAAGCTGACAATGTGGAGCTGTTTGCAACAAAGTAAGGCAGATTATTGGCTGTTCTTATAAAGATATTTAAAAAGGTGAAACGATGGGACAGGGTAGAGAGTAACACAATTTCCAATGGATGAGTAGCTGAGAATAACAAGACATTGATAAAAGGTAAAGTGACAGATTTACATCGGAAGACTGTAAGGGAAATTTGTTTACACAGTGGGTTGCAAGGCTGTGGAATGCACTGTTGGAGTTAATGATTTAAGTAACAGCTATGCCCTATTTAAGAATAGGTTAGGTGACTGAACGAAGGGCAGTTAGCAGGAGAAACGGATATTGGAAAATGGTAAATACGTGGAATTAGGGCTCATGATCGTGTGGAGGGTAAATACCAACACAGCTCAGTTGAGCTGAATTGCGTGGTTCCATGCTGTAATTTTTATGACAACACATTTCCTCAATTACAACAGTAACTATATATTTTAAAAGTACATCAGGAGCAGACTGGAGGAAAACCATTTATCCACAACCTCTTCACATTGAAAGAGGCTGTAATGGAGATTGTGGCCTGGGAAATGCTAGGAGTGATGCAACCTCCTTCCACAGTTTATTTGACCGACACTGAAATACCTTGTTCTGTGCACAGAGCGTGACAAATTGGTCCTGATTTGAGCTCACAATTGTTTTCTCTCTCTGTTTACACTTGCCATTAACTGCTCACCTTTTCCTATTTCCATCTTCCCATTTTACATTAGACAGAAATAGAGGGTGCTCTTGGATTAGAAGAAGTTAATGGCAGCTTTCTAGATTGCACTTGAACCTTACTGTTGTAGACACCAGCTAAGAAGCTGGTGCTTGCGTAGTTTAGAGAGTCATGTAAAAGGGTTTACACTGGGAGATTCAAGGAGCATGAGGGAAAGGGCGGGGAGGGGGGGTAATACGATGGTCCACATACAAATGAATTGGAGGGTATCAGTGATGACTTTCGGGGCACAACTTACAGAAGAAGACCGATGGTGTGCAAGACAAGCTACTCAATGCATGAGACTATCTGCTAGTAAGCCTGCACACAATGTTAGGAGTTTGCAAGAGTCCAACTACAGCGGTTGAAGTCAGCTGATCACCACCTTCTATAGCCAGCGAAGCCCACATCCCTTGAATGAATAAAAATAAACTTCAACTTGTGTGGAGCTTCCAAAGAGATGCAAAGACAATGCAGTTTATCCTGGAGCATGTTCTATGAACACTGTAGCTGGGGTGACAGTGCTCGAGCCTCTGGTGACAACTCTGCCATCTTAGGTCAAGGTTCTAGTATCTCCTCTTTCAAAGCACAAAGCAAGAGGTTTTGGGAAGCGAGTTCCAAAGCATAATTATACTCCTGAGTATTGTTCTTACACAGAGCAATATGAGTGCTCCGATGGAATCCCATCACAATGACACTGGCACTTAGTAGTAAGGTCTGGTACACAAAGGGTTAATGTGGGTCTGAGTAAGTATCTCACACAAACAGTGATGTAAGAAGACACATCACCCAGAGCCAGGGTAAATCTAAAGATGGGTAAAGACCTAGACTGGATTCATATCTGTATCCCCACTGTAAATATAATACATAAGTTATGAGTTGTTAATAAAGACATGCTGTTAAAATACAATAGACTATGACAGAGTAGGACTCAGACTGCATTGCATCTGAAGCAAGACTCTCCATCAAGGCAGCATTGGGATTAACACCCTCATCCTCACAAGAATGCTGTGAAATTAAGAAAAATAATATTTTCAATGGATTCGGCACTGAACCTAACTCCCAAATGAAACTATAAATGCTGAGAAAACTCAGAAGAACCAGGGAGCAAACAAGAAAAGGTAAAAGTTTAACTCAAGCAGAAGATCCCTTTGCATCCTCCTTTTAAAGTTTCAGCTTCAGCTAGCACAGCTCGCAGCCTGGAAGGATGATTTTTTTTTTTACTTCTAGTCCTGAGAAGCCCTTTCAAGTCATTCAGGCAGAAGTGCTGTTTGAAAGCAACCGTCACCATACTCTGAGTTTCAACAAGTAGCTCCCAAGTCCAGCAAAAAAAAAAATTGATTTTGTCCATTCCGGATTCCTCGCAACCCATCCAAGTTCGTAAACTGCAAGCCAGTGGTTATTTTCCAAGAGTCCTGACTTGTAACGTGATACCAATGAATGAGCTGAGTTGGTAGTCAGCCAACCTGCACCACCATTGCGGTCACTTCTTCTTCAGGCAGCAATGCGCTGCCACCATTTTGAAAAACCCGCCAAAAGTACCAGTAAGCGCTGGAAGATCATTTGTTCTGCAGTAACCAGCAATGCCATCTTGGAAGCTTGAAACTTCTTAAAGCTGTACCCACATTTTTACATTGTCATCAAACCAGCAGACAAAGGAGGGGCCATCGTCATACTGAACAGAACGGATTACTGCAAAGAAGTGTACCGACAACTGGACAACGAGGAACACTACAGACAGTTACCCATAGATCCGACCAAAGAACACACCCGTCAACTCAACACTCTGATCAAGACCTTTGATCCGGACCTTCAAAACACCCTCCGTGCTCTCATCCCACGTACTCAACGCGTTGGAGATCTCTACTGCCTCCCAAAAATACACAAAGCAAACACACCCGACCGTCCCATCGTTTCAGGAAACGGAACCCTGTGCGAGAACCTCTCCGGCTATGTCGAGGGCATCTTGAAACCCATTGTACAAAGAACCCCCAGCTTTTGTCGCGACACTACGGACTTCCTACAGAAACTCAACACACATGGAGCAGTTGAACCAGGAGCACTCCTCGTCACAATGGATGTCTCGGCACTCTACACCAGCATCCCCCACGATGATGGCATTGCTGCAACGGCCTCAGTACTCAATGCCGTCAACTGCCAGTTTCCAGATGCAATTTTACAACTCATCCGCTTCATCCTGGACCACAATATCTTCACCTTCAACAACCAGTTCTTCATCCAGACACACGGAACAGCCATGGGGACAAAATTCGCACCTCAATATGCCAACATCTTCATGCACAGGTTCGAACAAGACATCTTCACCGCACAGGACCTTCAACTGATGCTATACACTAGATACATCGATGACATTTTCTTCCTTTGGAGTCATGGTGAGCAATCACTGAAACAACTATATGATGACATCAACAAGTTCCATCCCACCATCAGACTCACCATGGACTACTCTCCGGAATCGGCTGCATTCTTGGACACAAGCATCTCCATTAAGGACGGTCACCTCAGCACCTCACTGTACCGCAAGCCCACGGATAACCTCATGATGCTCCACTTCTCCAGCTTCCACCCTAAACACGTAAAAGAAGCCATCCCCTACGGACAAGCCCTCCGAGTACACAGGATCTGCTCGGATGAGGAGGATCGCAACAGACACCTCCAGACGCTGAAAGATGCCCTCATAAGAACAGGATATGGCGCTTGACTCATCGATCAACAGTTCCGACGCGCCACAGCGAAAAACCGCACCGACCTCCTCAGAAGACAAACACGGGACACGGTGGACAGAGTACCCTTCGCCGTCCAGTACTTCCCCGGAGCGGAGAAGCTACGGCATCTCTTCCGGAGCCTTCAACATGTCATTGATGAAGACGAACATCTCGCCAAGGCCATCCCCACACCCCCACTCCTTGCCTTCAAACAACCACGCAACCTCAAACAGACCATTGTCCGCAGCAAACTACCCAGCCTTCAGGAGAACAGTGACCACGACACCACACAACCCTGCCACAGCAACCTCTGCAAGACGTGCCGGATCATCGACACGGATGCCATCATCTCACGTGAGAACACCATCTACCAGGTACACGGTACCTACTCTTGCAACTCGGCCAACGTTGTCTACCTGATACGCTGCAAGAAAGGATGCCCCGAGGCATGGTACATTGGGGAAATCATGCAGACGCTACGACAACGGATGAATGAACACCGCTCGACAATCACCAGGCAAGACTGTTCTCTTCCTGTGGGGGAGCACTTCAGCAGTCACGGGCATTCAACCTTGGATCTTCAGGTAAGCGTTCTCCAAGGCGGCCTTCACGACACACGACAGCGCAGAGTCGCTGAGCAGAAACTGATAGCCAAGTTCTGCACACATGAGGACGGCCTAAACCGGGATGTTGGATTTATGTCACATTATCAGTAACCCCCACAGCTTGCCTCCTGGACTTGCAGAATTTCACTAGCTGTTCTGTCTGGAGACAATACACATCTCTTTAACCTGTGTTGAATGCTCCCTCCACCCACATTGTCTGTACCTTTAAGACCTGGCTGGCTGCAGAGATTTGCATTCTAATCAGTATTCTGTAATTTGATTTCTGTGTCTGTGCACTGTTGGAGAACAGATATCCACTCCATCTGACGAAGGAGCTGTGCTCCGAAAGCTTATGGTATTTGCTACCAAATAAACCTGTTGGACTTTAACCTGGTGTTGTGAGACTTCTTACTGTGCCCACATCTTTCAACAGCAATAAAAACAGATTGCAGTTTCACATTTCCAGCTCTATTGGGATTCACCAATAGACGAGTTCAACCACAGAACTGCAGTCACTGGAGGAAGAAGATTTTTAAGAAACAGCACTGTTGCAAATCTAAATAAACAAATCAGTGGCAGATCAAGTTAGTACACTTCTTTACTCGATTGGGCCAACAGCAAGTATCATTGCACGACAGGTGAATCTTCTGTGAAATTTGATAATGCTTTGAAATCTTTCGGCGTCTACTTCAACTTGTGATCCGATAAAATACTGGGGAGAATTAAAGTCCAGCCCCCTGGGGAAACTGTTGATTCCTTCATTAATGATGTCTGTAGCGTGACAGAAGGAAGGGAATTTGGTGATTTAAAGTCTGAGCAGAATCATGATGGGTGTTGCAGATGATTCACTCCATGACCCTCTTACAAGCTCAAGATGACCTTACCAAGGACAAGGCTATCCAGCTAATTAGATTGTCTGAGCTATGTGAACAACACAGGACCGTCCCAAGGGGAGAGAACACTTCATGGGGAAGAAACCAAACTTCAGGCCACCATATCAAGTCATAAGAACAGAGAAATTACCCAAATCAGGGAAAGCAACCCTTGAATTGTCCATCAGAGCGACCTCGCCTGTACTACAGTGTGGCCTCACAGGAGAGATCTGTGTCCTGCAACTACCGCCTGATGCTTCCACTGTAACAGACAGGGACATTTGGTAAACGGTGCAAGTCAAAACCCCAGCACTGCACAGACATCCCAAAAGTCATCCGTGAGGTCTGAGATTGATGACCCAGAAAACATATAGCCAGTCTTCTTGCGGAAATCAGCGAATTCAGTTATTTATTTGGAATGCTGTTCTCCTGGTAAAAAGCCATCTAACAAATTTTAAACAGGTTCAGGTGCCAGGGTGACAGTACTATCAGACGAGGCAAAATGGCTTTAAGGCCTTTGGATTTAAATAGCAGGTACTCTAGCCTATGGAATAAGAGAGTCCGACTCCCATGAGTAAGACCTCAGCATGACCTTTGAACCACTGGGGCACGGTGACAAACATATCTTTGAGCTGATGTGTGTCATCCGTGTCAGCCTTTCTCTCTTCTAAGCAGAGAAGCCTGCACACCCCTCAATCTCCTCCAGAAGGCAGAAGATGTCAAGACTACCACCGTCATTAGCCAGCCAGAACAGTATGATCCTGGGTCCTCAAACACTAAAGAGTATTCAGATCAGATTTCACGTGCGATCTCTCTTCTCTTTTTCCTGAGCAGGTTTGTGCATCATCATTCCATGTCCTGGAATGTTGCCAATGGTCAGGCCAACCTACCGTACACAAGATTAACATAGCATCTCTGGTGGAAGTGGTGTCAGAGAAGGATCAACAGTATGAGGAGCCTCTACCTCCAACGAGATGGTGGTATCATTGGTAGATCTACCAACCACTGTGCACACACAGCAACTTGCAGCCAGTGTGCCAAAGTCACAGGGATGCTGCCCTCTGGTAGCAGTTGCACACCATCAACAATGAAATGCAGGGGTGAGAGTGCTATGCCATCTTCTTCTTGCCACAGGAAAACTCTCTCTCAGTCTCAGAGAGTTTCCAAATAGCCTAAATGGAAAAGAAAGAAGAAAAGATACCGCCAAGTAGAAGAATAATACCATTTTCCTCCACCCTCAAGAAACGATCAAGAGTAACAATAACCATGCAACATCTAACCAGCCAGACGTGGTTTGACATCAAGCAATGAAAGAAACATGAAACCAAACCCAAACACCAGTCCAACTTAAAAGCTAATGACAAGAACAAGCAACACCAGAACCTACTATTCTCCTGACAGAATGACAAACAAGATATGGAAGAGTTAATAGGCCTCCAGGCTGCCTGAAACTCTAACTTCAAGGACGGAAAGGGGGGGATGGGGTAGTGCTAATGTTGTTAATGTTAATAATGTAATAGCAAAAAGCTTAGAATAGCATTATGGTTATAACAAGACTCATAACAATGTAAGACTTGGAAGTAAACTAAAGTAACTCTGTTTCCATGGGAGAAAGACTTGGGGGAGGTGTAGTAGTAGGATCTGGTACATAAAATTTTAATGTGGACACAGTGGTGACCCAGAGCCAGGGTCAATCTAGAGATGGATAGAGATGGGTAAAGACGTTGGCTAGAGTAAGCTTCATATCTGCAATCTCTACTGTTAAAATGTACATGTATATTATTAATTAAAACTAGCTGTTAACTCTGGATTACAAAGTCTACTTCATGGAGTCCAAAGCAGGATTTTTCAGGCACCGTGGAAAAGGCAGATGATTGCATGATTGTTTCACTACCAGCCAACAAATGAACCATTGCCAATGTTGGTGCCAGAAAGACAGCTAGGCTACATTGCTCTGCCAGGACACTGCTGGTCACAATTTGGGCATTCTAAGATCAGAGCTCCTCAGGTTCTCCCATCATAGCCATCTCATGCACTCATGTGTAGAAGCAGCCTTCCACTTCCCATGCTGTTCACCTTGGGGCAACACTCAAGACAAGTAAATGAGCACAAAACCAGGTGCTAGGCTTTTACATTAGGGTGATTTTTAGTTCTCAAGCATCACTGAATATAAACTTGAACGGTGATCACGGCTACTGTTGTGTAACACACTGTTTGCATTGATGCTTGTATTCAAGATTAAGGGTTATTCAGCTGGGTATAAAGAACAATTTTGAAAGCAGAAGAAAATGCTGGTGCATCAGAGTGATAATTGAACAGATCTTTCACTGACTAGTTGCTGATGCAGAGCTGTGGTTACTGATTGTATTGCTGACACCTGTTCTTCCTTGGATAGAATCGCTACAGTGCAGGAGGCCATTCAGCACATCGAGCCTGTACCGACAACAATCCCACCCAGGCCATATCCCCATAACCCCAGGTATTTACCCTGATAATCTCCCTGACACTAAGGGGCAATTTAGTATGGCCAATCAATCTAACCTGGATGCCTGGTCCTTCTCCTCATCTTGCTCGTGCTTTTGGTAATGTTGCTCTAAGGACTGCTGTCTCTGCAGGGCCTGCGCCCTTCCTCCCTTTCACCCTCTTGTGACAGCAGGTGCAGGTCTCTGTGCCTTGCTTGTTGCTACTCTGCCTCATCCTCCTCCACCTACAAAAGGCAGTGCAAGCAACACACCCATTTTGCCACAATCAATGGGTCAAGTGGCTGCATAGACAAAGTGCTAAAGTTCCAAAAAGGAATTTTTCAAAACGAACATCTCAGTCACCGAAGCCAAAATTGCTCCTCCGAGCCCACAATCAGCCCTACACGGCTAACAGTACAGCTTCAGATCCCTTTAAATGTGACTGATCTAGCCTGTTTGCCGGTTGTCACTATGAGGAATCTGTCAGCAGGCTATGAACCTGGTATAATCTTGTGTTCCCACTTAATATCATAAGTGTCCTTCAACATGCAAAGGATTTATATTGACATATTTTAATGACTTCTCCACTCTATCTCGGCTGTCACCCAGGACAGCTAAAAGTCACCCAATCATTACAACAACATACCCACATTTTCATACAGCACCTTTAAAATAATGGAATGTCCCAAGGAACTTCACAGGAGCATTATAAGACAAAAAATGACCCTGGGCCACATAAAGAGGTAATAGCTTAAATGACCAAATGTAGGTTCTTAACGAAGGAAAACAAAGTGTCGAGGTCAACAGATGAAATTCTGGAACTTAGAGGATAGTCAGATGGAGGCATGGACACCAATGCTGGAGCGATTAAAGTAGGTGTTGCTCAAGAAACGAGGATGAGATGAATGCAGAAATCTCAGGATGTTGTGGACTGGAGGAAATTATAGAGAAAGGAAGGGGTGAAGTCAGAAAGAGATTTGAAAACAAGCACGAGAATTTCAAAATCAAGATACTGCTTGACTGGGAAACAATGTAAGTCAGAGCAGAGGAGTGATGCAGTGACTGGGTTTTGGTGCATGCTAAGACAGCAGCAGCAGACATTTGGATGACCTTAAATTAGTCATAGAGGTTGACAGCATGGAAACAGGCCCTTTGGCCCAACTTGTCCATGCCGCCCTTATTTTTTTAAACCCCTAAGCTAATCCCAATTGCCCGCATTTGGCCCATATCCCTCTATACCCATCGTACCCATGTAACTATCTAAATGTTTTTTAAAAGATAAAATTGTACCCGCCTCTACTACTACCTCTGGCAGCTTGTTCCAGACACTCACCACCCTCTGTGTGAAAAAATTGCCCCTCTGGACACTTTTGTATCTCTCCCCTTAAACCTATGCCCTCTAGTTTTAGACTCCCCTACCTTTGGGAAAAGATATTGACTATCTACCTTGTCTATGCCCCTCATTATTTTATGGACCTCTATAAGATCACCCCTCAGTCTCCTTCACTCCAGAGAAAAAAGTCCCAGTCTATTCAGCCTCTTCTTATAACTCAATCAATCAAGTCCCGGTAGCATCCTAGTAAATCTTTTCTCCACTCTTTCTAGTTTAATAATATCCTTTCTATAATAGGGTGACCAGAATTGCACACAGTATTCCAAGTGTGGCCTTACCAATGTCTTGTACAACTTCAACAAGACGTCCCAACTCCTGTATTCAACGTTCTGACCGATGAAACCAAGCATGCTGAATGCCTTCTTCACCACTCTGTCCACCTGTGACTCCACTTTCAAGGAGCTATGAACATGTACCCCGAGATCTCTTTGTTCAGTAACTCTCCCCAACGCCCTACCATTAACTGAGTAAGTCCTGCCCTGGTTCAATCTACCAAAATGCATTACCATTTAGGAAGTTTAGGAAGGATAGAATATGGGAGCCTAACGAGAAGTGCATTCAAGTAGCCAAGTCCAGAGGTAGCAAAGGCATGGATGAGAATTTCAGCAGCATATGAGCTGATTCAGCGGCTGCGTCGGTGATGTTACGGAGATGAAACTTGCTGATCTTACAGATGGTTTGAAAATGTGGCCCTGGTGCTAATTATAACACCAAGATTGTGAAGATACTGGTTTGGTCTCAGACTTTTGCCAGGGAGAGTGATGGAGTCAGTGACTAGGGAACAGACTTTGGAATGAGGACTGAAAACAATGGTCTGAATCTTCGCAGTATTTATTTGGAAGAAATGTTTGCTCTTTCAGTACTGGATTTCGGATCGGTGGTGTGATAATTTAGCAACAGTGGAGGAGTCCAGAAAGATGGTGATGGGTGTCATCAGTGTACATGTGAAAACTAACACTGTGCTTTCAGTGATGTCACTGAGTAAGAATGATAATCTTTCTGAGGAGATTGAACTTGGGATATACCTGCCCTCCGACAGTCATTCAGTATTCACAGATAAGGGGCAATACTCAGAGTCTTACAAAGTAAATAACGATCTGCTTTCACAAATTAAGCCCTCTGAAGAACAATTTAGTACAAAAAGGTAGGGATGGGGAAATGCCAATGAAATAGTTAATTATTAATAACACAATTCTGGAAAGCACCTTGGGTAAAAATATGCATTAGCAGGTTTTGGGAAGAAAAGCAAGCATAGAACTCTGGGAGTACAAGTGCTTAGAGGCTATTGTTAGTAAGACAATTGTCACATCTCTCATTTCAAAATGAAGAACGAAAGCTGAGGTTACTGTATTCTAGTCCTGTTCACATACACCCAAAGGATTTACACAAACACAGGCATCAGATAGAGTCCCTGACATCTGATTGTGGTGTATTATAGAACTACGTGCCTTCTGACAATTAAGCCAGCAATTGATAAATTCCATGTACCTCAATAATGTCGATACCAAGGCATTACAAATCTGTCTGTAATCGAGGCCAATGTTAGAAAGTTGGCATATTGCAATGCCAGCCCATTGCATTATTACTCGTACTATGGGTTGCATTTTACACTGCTCCACAGTGTAAACCCCCAGTGGGTTTACAGATGGGGAGCAGGAGGGAGGGGGTGGGGATTGGGGGTAACAGGGCAGAGGTAGGTAAAACCCAGCAAGTGGCCTCCCTGTCGCCTACAGGCCCATCCTAATTTTACTGGGCTCAGGGAGGCTTTGGCCCGCCAGCCTGCTTTGAGTCTATCAAGGCCCTCAAGTAGCTATTCCACCCCTGCTGGAACTTTACCTGCAGTGGGTAAGACCCACACCATAAGGGAAGACAGGCAACTTAGCTCTGCAGGCTGGTGTTGGGTATGGGAGGGGCCTATCAGAGGCGCTTCTTGAAACCAGCCCCTCACCCACTGAGACGCCCAACTATGGACTTATTGGGCTCCTCAGCATGGTATGACTGCCTGTAATCCTAGTAGTGGCTACCACTACCAGTTAGTGCTGCTGGGACCGTAGAGATGCTGATCTTCCAATTGGCTGGCAGATATCTACAGTGGGGTTTCCTCCTAAGGAAGGGGAGGAAGTGTTGCCATAAAGCAATTAACACTGCTCCCTGCATTAAATTGCTATCGAGGCAGATGTCATGGGCAGCCTCCTTCCCATCCCTGACATTTTAATTTGGGAGCAGGGGGGGTGTGGGTGGGGTTGTGGGGCAGTGAGGGAACTGTGGTGCCCCATAAAATCCAGTCATTTATTTTGTTTTGTGGTACGGCTGCCACATGCAATTCGCAGCAGAGCGTTTTCTGCTACACATCAGAGTAGAAATAGCAGTATAACTTCACAGCCTGTTACTGATCTGAACCCAGTATGAAGTAGTGTAGGATCCCCTGGAGGATGTAGTGGCACACCACTTGAGGTTAACATCACATGCAGTTCAATTCCAATTCAATGTCAAATCCAGTTTAAAAGTGGTCAGGGAGTCCCTTAGAACTATATAAACTTAAGATGAGTTTTTTTAAACCATGTTTTGAGACAATGGCTGCTGAAAGCACTCATGCACATGGATAAGTAGAGATATGCCCTGGCCTCAAGAGTCCATTTTGGAGCCAGAGTGCATAAATCGGGTACTGCCAGGCTAGAATCAATTCTGCGGTTATAGTATAAATGCAAACTAAAATTCAAATCACTCCAGGCAGCTTCATTCAACTTAAAACCTCTCACAAAGAACTGTGTTGTACAAGTGTCGGCTGCATGTATAATTGGATACATTTATAAAACGTATAGTCTTAAAAAGACCACTAAAATGCAATGGAGTGCACAGTAGCCATTGTTTAGCTAAGTTGGCCGCATGTCTATCAAACCATTTATGAGAAACAAATTAGGTAACATACAGTTTTAAAACCTTCTTTGCTGAAGGCACTTGTCTGGTCCGTGGCAGCATTTAACACATGAAAATTTACGATCAGCAATTAAGGTTTTAGGCTGGCAGGTAGTATGCTGAAAACATTTTATACCCAGGCCTATTTGTCTCACTGTCAGTAACATGACTGAGGTGATATATGGGACAAAATGACAGCTGAACAGTAAGTGGCATCTGATCTTTGACTCAAGTCACATGATAAGGTCACCTGAAACTTACTCAGTTCCCAGCTGACCACAGGCAACAATATGAAGGTCAAACAGGTTTGCTAATTATATGGATTATGTCTGGAAACACCTAGATACAAGCTGTAGCAGTAGCTTTAGGGTACACAGGCTTGGGTTACCCAGCTTTATGAAAGGACAACAGCAGAAAGCAATATACAAAAGATCTAAAATTTCAAAGAGGTACATATTAACCTGTCTTTACAGTGCTACATAATGGCTATATTGTTTCTTCAAAAAATTTACAAAAGCAGACACATTTAAAATAAATTCCTTTCCATTGTACTCATAATATTTCTAAGAGTATTTCAATAGTCATTAATTATACATGTCACATAATATCAAAGAATACAACTACTGTTAATTATTATTTTCAACTACATAAATTGGCTAGATTACTGGGAATGAATGGAGAAAGTTGAGACACACAGATTGGAAGCAATTCCTCTATTTTAAACTAAGATTATATCCTGGCAGTGGGATCTCTCACCAAAGTCCTTAACACATAAGACCTGCACAATTTTTTTTTCTTAAAGTTACTACAGATGTGCAACAATGGTTCACAAATTATAGTGCAATTTTCATTCTCAACCTCCAATTACTATGTTGCATTGCCAATAGTAGAGCCAATGTATATATAATTACCAATCTCAAGGTCCCAAAGCCTTTGTCTTATCTTTCTTACTCTAATTATTCCACTTATGGTTTCCATTGCTTTGCCACCATTTCCACCTTTGCCTATCAGTTTCTATCTTAAACCATTCTGCTTCAGTCTGTCCATATTATTCAGTTTTTGGCTTTTACATTTGTCCCTCACGGTATTGCACTTGACCTTGGTGTCTCAATATCTTTGCCACTGTTTTCATGTTTCTGTTTTCCCTGCTCTTTCCTTTCTACTACTCGTGCCTGTTCTTGTCTGTCACTCAACCAGTAATAGTGTTTCCGTCAAGGACCTTGCACTGTCCCTCTCTTTTTACCTGGGTGATTTCATTACTCATCTATTATTCCATCAACTCTAATGTTAATAACAAGGCAGCTTTTCCCCAATATCATGTATTAATTTGACCTGCTTCCATTCTAAGATATTGATTTTCATTTTTACTACTTTCTCCTTCCTAATTCCTTATCTTTTTACCATCCCCTCTTCTCTAATGTTCTTGTACTAAACATTCTTCTGTTAACTTGAATCTCTGCCTGCATGACTTTTTCAAATATTCTTTCATCAGTTGTGAGTGTCACTGGCAAGGGCAATATTTGTTTCCTATCCTAAATTGTCCTCGAGAAGATGATAGTGAGCTACCTTCTTGACCTGCTGCAATTCATGTGCTGTAGGTATTGTTAGGAAGGGAGTTCCAGGTTTTTGACCGAGCGACAATGGTATTGTTCCAAGTCAGGATGGTGTGCAATTTTAAGTGGAATGTGTTTCCATGTGCCTTTTGCCTTTGTCCTTCTAGGTAATAGAGGTCTTAAGTTTGGAAGATGCTTTTGAAGTAAGCTTGGCAAGTTGCTGCAGTGAATCTTATAGATGGTACACACTGCTGCTACTGTGTGCAGGTGAGAGAGAGTGGATGGTTAAGGTGGTGGATGGGGCTGCTGATCAAATAGGCTGCTATTCTGAGCCGGCAGCAAAGGCACTGCCTAAGGTCCTTTCTTAAATGTGTAGATTGGGGTCAGCTCAACATTGTTTATCCTCCATTGTTGAATACACTCACCACATGAGGCAAGTCGGCCACAAACGTGATAAAGTGGTGCTCTTTGATAGGTGAGAGATTTTAACCATTTATATATTAGGACCCTGCAGATGCCAATTTGAATGAGGATGTGATTCCAGACTCTGACACAATCTACTGCTATGTTGGAAGTAAGTAGAAAATCCTGCAGGAAAACCAATCCTTAACATTAAAAAACTGTAGCCTAGCTCCATTAAGGTTATGTATTAAAGAGCCTCCTACTGAAGGAAGTAAAAACATGATGACATATTTTAGTTGTTACCCCACAACTGGATGTTGTGATTAGTTGCTGCTACCAGAAATATTCTTTGACAGTGCTGCTGTCACAGTGAGCATACCATTGCTCACCTTTAGTCCGATCCCTCAATCTGACGTTGTCTCATGGAGGTTGTCTCAAGATTCATCCCATTCTTTGCACATATTTTGCTTAGGCATCAGAAACAACAACAGCAAACCCAGCCCTGTTAACGTTGCAAAGTCCGCCTTACTAACATCAAGGGGCATGCGCCAAAATTAGGAGAGCTGTCCCGCAGACTAGTCAAGCAAACGCCTGACAGTCATACTCATAGAATCATACCTTATAACTTCATTAAAACCACTTTCACCATCTCAGGGTATGTCTTGTCCCACCAGCAAGACAGATCCCCCACCAGTGGTGGCGGCATTTGGTATATCGTCAGGAGGGAGTTATCCTAGGAGTCTTCAACATTGATTCCAGATCCCATGAAGTCCCATCAGGTCAAACATGGGCAACAGGACCTCCTTACCAACCCACACTGCTCCCAGCCCCACTGCCACCGCAGATGATGGATCAGTACTCATCTGTGTTGAACACTAATTGGAAGAGGCACTGAGGGTGACAAGGGGGGCAGAACGCACTCTGGGTGAGGGACTTCAATGTGCATCATCACGAGTGGTTCGGTAGCATCACTGCTGGTCAGGTCCTGAGGGACACAGCTGCTAGACTGGGTCTGTGGTAGATTGGTCTATGGCAGGTGGTGAGAGAACAAACAATAGGGTAAACCTACTTGACCTTGTCCTCACTAATCTACCTATCACAGATGCATGTGTCCATGACAGTTTTGGCAGGAATGATCACTGCAGTCCTTGTGGAGGTTTGCTTGTGGAGTCTTCACATTGAGGATACCCTCCATCGTGTTGTATGCTAAATGGGATTCTCATATGATATTTTAAGGTAGTTAAGGTACATTGTTTACTTAAATCTGAAACTTGTTGGAATGCTCAAAACTGGGAAGGTTTGAGGAACCACTTAAAATAGATGAGCAAGTTCCAGCCAATCATAGAAAGTGAAAGAATGCAAAGTATGCAACTGTTAACATCAGTAATAGAGGTAGAGATTGTAAAGTAACAAATGGTGATTTCATAGCCCAAGTTCTGGGCACACATTAAAAGTATAGTGTAATTACAACAGAAAATTATATTGTGTACAAGGTTACTTAAAATCTAGGAAGAAAGATGAACATCAAAAAGATGATTATGATAATGGACAATAACTTGTCACACATTCCAGCTGGAGGCAGAGCTTTTCATACCATGTAGCTTACTTCTCAAGGGAAAAAAAATTGATAATCTTATACTCATGTTGCAAAGAGGCAACCTTAACACTGGAAACTTACTGATATACCGAACACAGATTATAAAATTATCCTTACCGAGCCCTTATCAAATACAATTACAATATTCAAATACACATAAATTCTTGTTGTATCTATGATGACTTTGAGTGTTGATTGATATTAAGCAAAATTTTACTTCACAGAAATTGAAAATACTTCTATTTGATCATTCTGACAGGTTGGGGGTAAGCTGGATCCCATTCAGTATTTGGCTATTTGTCCTCATTTGAATGTCATTCTGCTTTCTGCATCAATCAGTCCTTCTCGTAACACATATTTAATTCAGGTGATCTTCCAAGATTTGCAAAACATTTTCAGTGGGTTCCATGACATGGTGCACATGGTTGCTTCAATATAGTTTCTTTATTTAGCAGTTGTGGCACGGAGTTTTCTGACATTAGATCAGGCCACTGGTCCATATTTAATCAGGCATGGGGGAGGAAGTCCAGGTCGCAGAAATCTGTGGAACAGACTGAAACACTTGAGGTTGAAAATTGTTGCAAGCAAGGTGGTGAGTACTGAGAATGAGGAATGCAGTTTGGTGTTCAGCTCAGAAAGAAGAGTGGTTAGGGAAAAGGCTGCAGGTTGGTGCGATGAAAATTTAATACCTTTGTCTGCAGTTTATGGGTTTCCAAACTGGACTGTATTTCTTACCTTTGCATCAAGTCTATCAGAAAGAAGTCTGTCAAGTTAACACTTGATTATTTAATAATGTAAGAAAAGCAATCAAACATCTAAGTCAAAATACTTAACCTGCATTGTCAGACAATTAAACAACATCATCTAATCAGGATGACTCTGGCACTGACAGACAATTGGCATGGCATTATCTACTACCGATGGGGTTTGATGTTCAGGATTTCTGATGCCTATCCCTATGCCTCATAGATTGCCCTCCCAAAAGTGAGGCTGTACTTCTAAAGAACTATGACCATTGAGAATCCAACACTTTTGATTAACCAATTAGTTCTGATTTTGACCTGGTTACTATGTTTAAAATTTATTTATTAGCGTCACAAGTAGGCTTACATTAACACTGCAATGAAGTTACACACTCTGGCGCCTGCTCAGGTACACCAAGAGAGAATTTAGCATGGCCAATGCACCCAACAAGCATATCTTTCGGACTGTGGTAGGAACGGAGTACACAGGGGAAACCCACGCAGGAATAATGGTGTTGAAGGCTGAGCTGCAGTCAATAAATAGGAGTCTGACATAGGTGTCTTTGTTATCCAGGTGTTGAGTGTAGGGCCTGGGGAGATGGCGTCTACTGTGGACCTGTTGCAATGATATGCGAACTGTAGTGGATCCAGACAATCTGGGAGGCCGGAATTGATTCATGCCATGACTAATCTTCCAAAGCATTTCATAATGATGGATGTCAGAGCCACCAGACGATATTGGGAAACACACATGTTGCCTGGCTTTTCTTTGGTACCGGGATGATGGTCGTCTTCTTGAAGCAGATAGGAATGTCAGATTGGTGTAAAGAGAGGTTAAAGATCTCTGCGAATACCCCCACCAGCTGGCCTGCACAGGACCTGAGTGCCTGTCTGGGTACCCCCCATCTGGGCCTGTCGCTTTCTGTGGATTGACTTTCGAGAAGCACGCTCTGGAGTCTGCGATGGCCTTAGCCCAAAGATGTGCGGATTAGGTTGATTGGTCATGCTAAATTGTTCCTTAGTGTCAGGGGGCTAGCTAGGGTAAATGCATGGGGTTATGGGGATAGGACCTGGGTGGGATTGTGATCGGTGCAGACTCGATGGGCCAAATGGCCTCCTTCTGCACTATAGGATTCTATGATTGTATGACCTCGGGGGTTCGGTTGAGGTTTCCGGGGTGGTGAGCATGCTTTCGCTGACCTCTTGCTCAAAAAGGGCATAGAATGTATTAGGCTCATCAGGGAGGGCTGCAATGGTGCCAGTGATTTTACATGCCTTCATCTTGTAGCCTGATATGTCTTGCAGACCTTGCTGTAGTCGGTGAGAGTCTGTGTGGCTAGCCTGGGACTCTAGCTTGGTCCAGTACTGTCGCACAGTGGACCAGTGGTTAGCACTGCTGCCTCACAGCGCCAGGGATCCGGGTTCAATTCCGACCTCGGGTCACGGTCTGTGTGGAGTTTGTACTTTCTCCCCGTGTGAGCGTGGGTTTCTTCCGGGTGCTCCGGTTTCCTCCCACAGCCCAAAGACGTGCAAGTTAGGGTGAATTGGCCATGCTAAATTCTCCCTTAGGATATCTGAACAGGCGCTGGAGTGTAGCGACTTGGGAATTTTCACAGCAGCTTCATTGTGGTGTTAATGTAAGCCTACTTGTGACTAAATAAATAAATAAACTTTATAAACTCTTGGCATCTTTGATGGATCTCCGTAGATCATATCTGAATTTCTTGTATAGGTCAGGGTCGCCTGATTTGAACGCCTCAGACCTGGACTCCAGCAAGCAGTGGATATCCCTGTTCATCCATGGTTTCTGATTGGGAAACACACAGATTTGCTTCTTTGGCACACAGTTTTATACACACCTACTAATGAAGTCAGTTACTGTCGTGGCATATCATTCAGGTTGGTTGCTGAGTTTTAAAAGATTGACCAGTTTACTGATGCGAAGCAGTTCCGTAGGAGATCATCCGATTCCTCAGACCAACATTGCACGACTTTCTTTAATGGATTCTCCCGTTTTAGTTTTCGCTTGTAAGCTGGGAGCAGGCGCACAGCCTTGTGGTCTGATTTGTCAAAGTGTGGGTAGGCAATAGAGCGGTAGGCATGTTTGATATTTGTGTACGGCGCCTGGTGGAACAGGAGATGTGTTGGTGGTATCTTGGTAGGACAATCAAGCTTGCCCTGATTGAAGTCCCTGGCCATGATGAATAAGGCCTCGGGATGTTTCATCTCAAGTCTATTTGTGGTGGTGTATATTTTGTCCAGCACGATCTTCACGTTTGCACGGGGTGGGATGTAAGCTGTTGTCAGGAATAAGAGGTGAGCGGCAGAAATAACTGGCATTTTAGCGCCAGTTATTCTAGTTCCGGGGAGGAGAAACTCGCCAGTGTTGCTACATCTAGGCATCAAGAGGCGTTGATTAGGAAGCAGACCCCACCTCCCCTAGCCTTGCCTGAGGCTGCAGTACAGACATTTGGTGGAATGAGAATCCCTCTAGTTGTAGGGCACAGTCCGGTGAAGCAGGACTGAGCCATGTCTCTGTGAAACAGAATACACAGCTCTCAGTTCCCTTTGAAAAGTGAGTCTGGCTTTAAGTTCGCCTGGTTTGTTTTCCAGAGGTTGGACATTTGCCAGAAGTAAGCTGCGGAGGGGGGCATTGGGACAACATTGTTTCACTCTCACCTGCAGGCCTGCACGTTTCCTGCGCTTGGTAGAGATCAAGTCAAATGGCTATTCTTAAAAGGAGATTCAACTTGCTGGTTTTCTATCTGCTTCAGAGGTGCTGGGCTATTTGGACTAACTGGATATTACTTTTTCTTGGTTCTACAAATGACTTAATCATTGAACTATCTTGTTTGGTAGATTAGTCTACTAAACTGTCTGTTGTAACTGATATTAATTGTTCTCTGAAGTGACAAATAAACAGGTTCATTGTTCGCCTATAGCACTCTATCCAAGATTACTAAGTCTTACATTGTGGGAAGCAGAGAGTTGCTTAGAGGAGTTGACTTATGTGCTATATAAAAGTATTTGGAAAAGGTAAAATCATAATATTCGGGCTGTATTTTTAAAATCAAAATTCATTTCATAGAAGAAATAGGAGTAGGCCATTCAGCTCTCCATTTAATTAGATCATGGATGGGCTGTACACTGTCTATACTTCCCGTTGCTTCGGAAAAGCAGCCAGCATAATTAAGGACTCCGCACATTCTGGACATACTCTCTTCCAGCTTCTCCTGTCGGGAAAAAGATACAAAAGTCTGAGGACACGTACCAACTGACTCAACAACAGCTTCTTCCCTGCTGCCATCAGACTTTTGAATGGACCTACCTTGCATTAAGTTGATCTTTCTCAACACTCTAACTATGACTGTAATACTACATTCTGTACTCTCTCCTTTCCTTATTTGTGAACGATATGCTTTGTCTGCACAGTGCACGAGAAACAATACTTTTCACTTTATTCCAATACATGTGACAATAATAAATCAAATCAAATCAAGCCCTTTTACCCTACCCTCATTATTTAATCATTTTATTCCTGGTGTTATTAGAGTGCATGCCCTCCAGAGGCAATATACACTTTGTCAGGTTCATTATCCAGAAGGAGATGGCATCTGACAAAGGCCCAGATTTTCACCATGATGTAGAACCTCTCTGTCATGGATAAAATCCCGGAAAAGGCCAAATTTCTAAGTCCTGCCTCCAAACACAGCATTCCCCATCTTCTAGGAACAGGTTAGGATGTGCATGTGAGATTTGTGAAGACAGTTGGCCACTTAAATCGCCAGCTGCTTCCATTGAAATGGGATTTTGGAAGAACAGAGCGACTGGAGTGTGCTGATTAGAAAAGGCAAGTAGAGGTCTGAACTTTGTAGATTCTTATGGATATCCTTTGGAGAGGTAAGTTACCTCTCTGGATATGGTTCCGGGACACCTTTGGGAGAGGTAAAGAATGCTTTGGGAGAGTTAAGGTACCCTTTTGGGTTGTGAAAAGTGAATATAATTATGCACTTTTTATGTACAAATTCACTGGAACTGTCAAGCAGTAAAATAGTGTCCAGGAGATGTCCAGCTGTCAAGAAAATGTGAAGGAGCTGTCTAGCTGCTAATGCGATCCAGGAAATATCAAACCGGTCAAGTATGTCAAAGCTATTCAGGAAATGTTAGAGCTGTCAAGGAACTGTCCAGTAATACTAGATGAGTTGGCATGGAGGGGTTAAGGGCAAAGGTGGTGGGGACATGAGTTGCCATGAGTTTGCACTATATTGGCATACAGGGTGTAGGGCAATGGGGTGGGTAGAGGGTAACAAAATTGGCATAATGGTGTGGGGGCCATGGGCTGGCGTAGATTGAGTATAGAGAGTAGGTGGGGAGGAGAATTTGGTCTGGAGGGATGCTTTTTGTTTTATAACTATTTTTAATTTATTTAAAAACAGCACTGGGGCACAGAGGCGGGCATTGTGCCCAGCTACCCACCGCACCCAGTAGTTTGCAAATTCGTTCCAACATTGGCTGCCCCAACTCTTGTTTCAGCCCAACCTCTCCCTGACTTAATATCCCATCTATGGGGGTGATTTTTAAAGGTCGGGTTCGCCGAGCCAGGTAATCACCTGACTCTGCGCTCCTGACCCAGGGATGAAAATCTGGGCCCAAAACTCTGTCACCAGAAAACTCCAACCTTGCTTGCGGCTGGGATTTCTAGTCCCGCTGCAGTGAATGGAGTTTTAACTGGATGCCAAATTCTCCATTCCTGCTGGCAGCAGGAGTGGGGCGAACAAGATCACAGGATCTGGTGCTATATCTTGAGAAACATGCTCACTGATCTCATTATGAGAGTAAAAATTAGTACTTATGAAATCCTAAAGGTTGTGTAGCTGAGATCAAATTTTGTGGTCGGAGTCAATTTTAGAATAGATCATAGAATCACTACAGTGCAGAAGGAGGCCATTCGGCCCATTGAGCCTGCCTCGACAACAATCCCACCCAGGCTCTATCCCCATAACCCCATGTGCTTACCCTGCTAATCCCCCTGACTCTAAGGGGCAATTTAGCATAGCCAATCAACCTAACCTGCACATCTTTAGAATGTGGGAGGAAACCGGAGCACCTGGAGGAAATCCACGGAGATAGAGGAAGAATATGTAAACTCCACGCAGACAGTCACCTGAGGCCGAAATTGAACCCAAGTCCCAGGCGCTGTGAGGCAGCAGTGCTAACCACTGTGCCACCGTGCTGCCTGAATGTTTGCATGGGTTAGGCTCAGGATGGGAGGTTGGAAGATGTGGGACAGTGCGGGGAGACAGTGAGTGCTGTTTAATAAATTCCACATTAGCTAATGCATATACCTCCCCTCCTTGAACAATTTTATTTTAAAGCCTTCAGTCTTTACAGTATCAAGGCTCGCATTGAAGACCATCCTTTCTTTAATGAGCCACGTACTTCTCGCCGACATTTTACTGATAAAACGTAATGCCCTGTTTTAAATCTCTAACTGTTGGAATTGTTGGCTAAGATGCAAATGAGCCCAAGTCTTGGAGGAGGAACCTCCCCCTTCTCCAATCAGCTTGGCTCATGTAGATTGGGCCCAGGACAAGGTGGTTTGGTCGCTTGCCCTGTCTTGTCAGCCTGGATCTGAAATGTCTCAACTTGTTGAGACTCTGAGTTGGATTTGATTTGATTGAATTGGAAAAGTATATAAAAAAACTGTTGGAATTGTTTATAATAGCCCTTAATAAAACCATTTATTTATAGGCTTATTAGAATATCTAGCAATATTCAAGCACCCTATAAATTACAAGTTTGATTTAATCTGCCTTAGCCTCTTTGCACTGAGTGGAACAAATCAAAATTTCTTGCAGTTGGACACTTGATGGTCAGAGCAGATTCCACTCCTTTTTATCTGGGCCCAGAATCAGATCCTGTTCATTTTCAAATGGCTTGTACGAAACATCATTCAGAGCAAATACACTTGCCTTCAAGAGTATACTATGGCCAAATATTACATTTTTTGAATAATTCTGAACAGGAAATTATTGGGTTTGAAAAAATATGTAATTTCATGTTTTAATTAAATAGACATCACTATGCATAAATGCAAAATATGACCCATTTGCTTTTCAAGATTTATACAATTACCCAAACCTGCCATTTTTAATAAAACAATTTAAAATATTCAATAATTCATTCTGATAATTAAAAAGGCAGATGGTCTGAACGTTATCCAAGGATGCTTTAATGTAATAAACTGAGAGGAATTTATTGAAAGTTCACATTCTTCACTGTATTTGCCAGTAAGTTCAAAATGGTAACTTAAAATAGTTATGTCCATTAATTAAGTAATTTAAATAGAAATTTGAGATACACTTTCTTACCAGTTTAATTTAAGGTGCATGGTTAAAAATCGATATGGTTCCTTTTAGCTTTGTTTTGGCCTCAATGATTCACTATTCCACTGCCTGAATATCAAGATTTCTAAGTTTGGTAGCAACAGCTGTTCAAGAGAAGGTCATACAGAAATAAAAGGACAACACCTATTCATTCAAAATGTCACTGTATAAGAGCATGGGAAAACTAGTTACATTGCAAGTCACCTTTTCAACTCCCACACATACGACTATTAATGGAGAAACCTAGTCACCAAAAGTACATTAAGGAGCCAAGGTCACGAGGGAAACAAACAGAGCTTGCTGTTATGCGAAAGCAAAGAAACAACTTGGTCTCCTGCAAAAACCTTTCGACCTTGCAAAGTGCACCTATGAATGTTAAGCTCCTTTGGCAGACCACAAAGCTCCTGTTCACACTTCTTCCGTTAACAGTACTTCGCTGCAAAGAATACTGCTAGGGCCTTTAAAAACAATCTTCTGGGTCATATAATGTTACACCAATCTGCCTTTTGATGGATTATGTACATAGCAAACTTGGGATAAATACTGCACTCAGCACATGAGATTGTTGGTTCAGCTTGCAAGTGGCAAAGTCAAATCAGGTTACAGTACAACACAGAACACACAAACCTCAAATCAAAATGTGGCTACTGCTGGAAAATTATTAGCATTGCAAAGTACATTTGTCATTGCTTGTGTACAATGCTTGCAATTAAGACACAGCCATCAGGAATGCTAAACAAAATGAACAAAAAGTTCTAGTTAAATGGATTATAGAATTGAAATCATTAAACAGTATGTAACATTTCTAGTTTCTATATATTTTCTCTCTCAATGGATTCACTGCTGCCCTTGTAACGGGTTTTTAACCCATGATCTAGAAGTTGTATCTTCATTGATAATCTGCCATTCACAGAGCAACATTACCTAAGAATTAAGAATTCTCTGTACTTGGAATAATCTTTCTTTCAAAAAGTGCACCTGTCAAAACTACAACACCACTCTCTTTAGGTTGATGGAATACCCTCCATAGAACAGTTTTTATTTTCAATTAAATATTGTATCCTACAGAAGTTGATACATTTGTCTGCATAGCCTCACACCACTTACATGTCACTAGGCAAATACAACAGATGAACCATTATCTCATTCAGGATACAGGACCCCTAATAAACCCATTTATTGTAAAGGTTAACATAATAAAGGGCACATTTTAGCTTAAGATGTTGTAAATAACCATATGTCTTACTGGCTGCAGCTGGTAATACAATCTGTAGCAGAGTGTATAATAATCACACGTTCATGATGCACAGGACTCATGTTAAATTGCACTTTATTCTGCTGAGAGAAAGAATAATATGGCAAGGGACAGAATAGGGGCATCAGAATTTTGAATGCACTGAAGTTTACAGATGGTGGAAGAAGACAAGAGAACATTGGCACAGTGGAGACTGGAGGTGAAGGTGCATGAGGGTTTCAGCAGCGGACAGACAGACATTGGACAATCCTAGAGATTACAAAGGCATGAATGAGGATCTCAGCAGCAAATGAGCTGAGGCGATGGCAACTTGGGTGATGTTCTGCAAGTGGAAATGGACGGTCTTAGTGATGGCATGAAGATGTGATCATCTCAGGGTCATAAATGACATCAAGACTACAAACAGATTGATTTAGTCTCAGACTTGCCAGGGAGAAGGATGGAGTCAGCAGGTAGGGAATTGAGTTTGGAGGGGTGGAGTCGAAACCTATAGCTTCAGAATTCCTATTACTGAATTGGAGGAAATTTCTGCTTGTCCAGTACTAAGCTGCCTCTCTAGTACTAGATGAGCAAAAATTTAATAACAATGTAAGATTCAAAAGCAGTGGTGATGATATAAATGTGAGTGTTGTTAGAATACACATGAAAACTAATGCTGTGCTTTCCGAAGATATGCATATGGATGAGAAATCAGAAGGGCTCAGGGTAGAGAGTGGGGCGACACCAGAAGTAACAATTCAGGATTAGGAAGATAAGTAATTGCAAGTGATTCTCTGGCTACAATAAAATATAAAATAAATGGAGTTAAGAGAACTCCTATCCAGCTGGACGATAGTGGAGAGGCATTGGAGCGGAATGATCTGATGAACTGCATCCCAGTTTGCAGAGAGGTCAAGAAGGGCCAGAAGAGGTCAAGAAGGGCCAGAAAGGAAAATTAACCTTTGTCTCAGTTAATAAGATGTAATTTGTGATTTTGATAAGAACCGTTTTATTACTGTGATGGGGGGGGGGGGGGGGGGGGGGCGGGCAGAAACCTGATTGGAGGGATTCAAATATGGAGTTCCAGGAAAGACAGGTATGGATTTAGATGGTGACTATAGATTGAAGGACATTGGAGAGGAAAAGGAGACTGGAGATGGGGAGGTCATGTACAATGACTGGAGATTGCAAGGCTGGTGGGAGCAAGGGATGTTTTTTGAAGAAGAGGGTGGTGATGGTAGTTTGAAAGGACCTGAAGAGAAAGACCCATTGGCCAACATGGGGACCAGGAGGGAAATTTGGGTCATCAGTAGTTTAGTGGGAATAGGATCAAGGAAGCAGGAGGTGGCACTAAAAAGACCAAGGAACTCAGAGTGTGAGGGGATAGAGTAGAGAAATTAGAGAAAGATGCAAGTCCAGGGTTAGGACGGAAGGGAATTTTACAGGAGGGTTGGCCCAGTTGGCTAGTGAAAGTGTGGGGGCAGCAGAGGCTGCTAATCAGATAGTCTCAATCTTAGAGACAAAGAATTCCATGAGCTTCTCACACTTGCTGTTGGAGGCGGGGGTGAAGGAGACAGGGGAGAGGAGTTTAAGATGATAGTTTTCAGTGGAAATTTCAGTGGAAAGAAAAGCCGTGGGACATTTTTGCATTCCAGGATGATCCTGGAGTACTGACTATTTTTAGCAGACAACAACAGGATCTGATGGTGCTTTATGTGGTCCAGTCAAATCTTGCAATGAATGGCTCAACCAGTTGTTCACCATATTCTTTCAAGGCTGTGGTACCTTGGACGTATGGGGCGAGATGAGGTCTCTACCAGGAAGAATGACCAGGAAGAGAGGAAGCAATAGTTTTATTGGTGACTAGGGCACAGACGATGGAGGTGAGGGTGTGGTTAAGCAAATCAGTAGCTGCAGAAATGGTTTGGCAAATGGAGGGCTGAAGGTTAGACAGTGGGGATTCTGAAGGTGCAGTTATAAGTGGATTGGGAATATAGTTTTTGCCAGTGGCAGATACAGAAGAGTTAGCGATCGGAAGAGGGAGGTTGGTAGAGAGTGATACAACAAAGTTATCGGGGATAACATCGAGACGATGGAATTGGAAAGATCATACATGATGGGGGTGGCCGTAAATATGGATTGGAGAATTTACATGGAGAGACTTAGGGGGGATAAGAGGGCAGTGAACTCACAGGAGAGAGAACATGATGAACTGAGATGGAGGTTGAAATAACTGAGGATGAGAAATAATTTGGTGCATTGAAATAATTTAGAGAAGAAAGCCATTAAGATACCTTGATGAAAAATATTTTATCGTACTTGGGAGGGCTCATTTTAGTCTTTATTCAGATATAGACAACACCTGGTCCATTTGCCAATCTAGTCTACGTTAATTTTGTTTCGCCTGCATTGAAAGTACTCAAATTTGGTCAATTGTGTTCTCGTCTCCAAGATCCTGCAGCCCACATTAGCTTTAAAATGCACCTTGGACAACCAATGAAAAGTGAATAATTTTAGATTTTGCACGAAGGAGTTTAACATCTCACTCCAACCCGACAAAGTGGTCAAATCAACAATAGATTAGGCACATTAGGGACTGGGTAGATTCAATGCACTGGACATTCAGATTGTTGTGAGCAATTAGGAGTTAAAGAAACGACATTGGATTTATTAAAGTAATGAAGATTTTAAATGAAAGGTGAGAGGGGTAGAAAACGATGAGATGCTCAGCGGAGAAATGCCAGAGGAATTGGGGGTCAGGCTAAGGTGAAATTTGGTGATAAATGCCAAATCTTCACTGATGAACGATATGGGTAAGTTATTTAATGGGGCCTGTAGAGGCGGATATAAAATCTCATGGCATTATTCAAAGAAGAGGGAGATTTTTCTGGCAAGCTGACAAAATTCATCCCTGAACCAATACCACCAAAATGAGGTTAATTTGCCCATTTATCTAATCTGTTGTTTATGACTGCTGAGTTGTCTACATAAAAATAGTGATTACACCACAAATGTACTTCATTACTTTGGGATGCCCTGTGAAAAGTGTTATATAAATGCACAGTCTGCACCTAAACTTAATGTTGTATGACAATATAAATCCTTCATTATACATCTCCTCCACTATTCATATGCAAAATTGATCACACTTCTGGGAAAAGTTGGCTTCTGTCCAATGTTACTTTTCACACACTTGTCTGTGATATTTACCAAAGCTAGAAATAGATTCCTGCTCAAAATAGTGGCAAAAACAGTGCAAGTATGGTACAGTTTGCACTGTGCATAAAAACACAAGTTGCAAACAACAGGTAAACTTACATGTAAACATTCAAAACACCCATAGCTTCCTAAAAAGTTGAATGTACTGAGGAAAAAGCAAAACAATATTGGAATGCTTTAGCTATTAACTGAGTCACCTCCAAATTTGTAATTGATTCCATGTTGCCTATATATCAGATCGACACATTGAATGATTGCTTGAAGTCAATCTATCAAAAATATGTAGTGATTTTGATCAGCTAATATTTGTCTAACTGAAAGCTGACTAGGTAGAATTAGAATGCAACAGATAATGCTGGCTTTTCACTTTAATGATTAAATTAAGATATATGCTAACTGAATAACCTGGCTTGTGCTGTAATTTGTTAAATTTTGCATTGTAAGAGAGTCCTGAAGATGTCCAGGATGAGCAAAAGAAGAGTTCCATTGTTTTAAGAATTTGCTACATGGTCTTAGTAAAGAGTGGACGCTGGAGAGATCAAGGTGAAATGTTCGATATCCAACAAAGCACCAGTTTAAGTATCCTTGGCAGCACTGAAGTAGAATGATGACCAATAACCTTAATGCTATTAGATCTATCTCCTCATAAACACAAGACCCGACCTGCATAACATGATTTCTTAACTATTCTAAGTGTTAACAAGGTAAATGCCAATAAGATTTGTATGGTCAGTGATAACTGATAAGAAACATTAAACACATATTTCTTATGTACACAATGAATTAATTAATATGTTACTGATATAAAAACAGGTCAGAATATTTGACATAATGTGATTATAGAAGAAAGCAATATTGGAAAACCCATTGCTGGCAAATGCAATTTGGTCTAAATGATAACTACTTAAGTGATTAGAGGTTCAGCACATAGAAAATACATTTTTCAAGGCAACTCTGCTTATCAAAGATGGTTTTATGTAGGCACCACTGTACTATTTAGTAAGTACGCTTCTCTGCTTTAAATTTCATCTGTTATGTGTCCGCCCATCCACCAGTCTTTCTATGTCATCTTGAAGCCAATCACTATTCTCGTCACTGTTCGCTATGCTTACAAGTTATGTACCATCAGCAAATTTTGAAATTGTGCCTTGTATGCCCAAGCCTAGGTGATTGATATATATCTCAGAAAGCCAGTGGTTCTCGTACCGATCCCTGGGGAACCCCTCTGGTCAGACAAACAACTGCTCACTATCACTCTGTCTAAAGGGCAAGAAACAATTTTCAGGTCAATGCTGCCACTGTTCCTTTTATGCCATGGGCCTCAGCCTTGCTGGCAAGCCTATTAGGTGGCATTTTATCAAAGGCTTTTTGGAAGTCCACATACATCACAACAAACACATTGACAAAATTCTGCCCAGAGTGTCAGGCTCTGACTGAAAATCAACGTGTAACACTCCAGATGCACTGCCGTGTTTTTAGACCACATGTTGAACCATTCTGACAAAAAAATAGGGGGTGTGGCTTATGCTGTCACTCTGGCAGTGCACGGGCTAACAGAGACAGCAATTATTGGGGTTTCCCCCCTCCCTACCACCACTGCAGCAGTATCATTGCCGCTCCCTCTCTCAATGCCCAACCCCGTCACTGCAAGGTCCCTCCCTCAATTCCCACACCCCCTCCCCCTGCCCAGTGCCAGTTTTGTCCCTCAATGGCAGCTCCCGCAGCACTGCCAAGTCACCCTCTTCAAAGGCCTTGCCATTCAACCCCCCCCCCCCCCCCCACCACACACACATAATGGGAAACTCCCCAATTGGGCCTCCCAGATGGCCCACCCTGACAATGCCTCTTGGCACATGATGGCACTGCCAGTGCCCAGGCATGCCCCTCTTCTCCTCAGGGGCTATAGTGATGTCACACTGACAAGGTTTGAATATTCAATAAGGGAGAATCATGTGGTGTGTAGGGTCTCTCATAATATATAAATTCATTAAAATGTATTTAAATGAGGTGCCCATTCTTTGTACGTCACCGACAAGAGGCAAGGAAAATTGGGCACAGTACTCAGAGAACAGCAGTGTGCAAGCTTAGCAGGAAGTGGTGAACAGGCTAACATTCTGTACCTTTCCCGTACAATCACACAATAGAAGTGGAAGAAAATGACACACTTAATGCAGCTGCCACAATGAAACTGTCCAACAGTATTATTTACCAGTTACATGTCCAAGTACACATTCCACTAATTCCTGCCTATTAATCTGTTTACTGCTGGCCCTTGCCAAACCCTCACACAACTGTACACCTCTTTCATTGTTTCTCATGCCATATACATACTCATTCACCTGCAAGCTACAATTTGCAATCGGAAACCACAGCACACTGACATCTGCAAAGATCTTCAAATATAAGAGTTTTGTGAAGCAAACCGTCTGCATTGTGTTTGGTCACTTATTGACACATTTGTGTCACTGCGTACGTGCTCCTTTAATTTGCAGCATGTCAAGATTATTCCACTGTCTGCATTACAAGGGATTAGAGGCGGACTCAAAAATTACAAGCTCCAGCTTACTGGAGACCATCCTGATCAGCTTTTTACACCATATAGAGGGAATACAGAAAGTTAAAGGTGCTGACCACCCATTCAGGTGCGAGTGCCATCCAGTCCCTGTCCCAGGTTTTTGTAGCGGACAGTCTGTACCTTATCCAAATCGACACAGGGACTCTGGATCCGGACATCCCACCCCATTTCCGACAGATCCTATTTTTGCCAAGAGAGGAAATGGGGCGGGATGCGACTCACATTATAAACTTGTTCTGTGATAGTTATTTAGTATTTTATTTCATCTCAACATGGCTTCTGAGATCTGCACATAGTGGGTACTGGGTAAGTTGGCATGAAGGGTGTAAGGTCAAAGGGTGGAGGGTATGGGTTGGCATGTGTTGGCATGGGGGCTGAGGGCCATGGCATGAATGAGGGCATAGGTTGGTGACGGGTAGGGCATTGGGAGTGGGTGGTGTAAGGGGGTGTGAGGGGTCAAGGCCACAGGGCCTAAAGTGCAACCACATAACTGAGAAAAAGTTCCATAGTCCAAATTGTATCTGGGGTGACAGGCCTGATTCCAACATGCACCTGCACTACTCCCCTCCCCATTCCTGAATCTGTGCACCCACCTTGAGAGCGAAAAACTGGGCCCTTATGTCACCCTCTCATCATTTACTCTGGACTTCATATTAGTCCCAAGGAATTGTGATCATACACAACGCAGACGGTTTGCTTCACAGAAATCATTACTCTCGGCTAAATCCTCTCCCCTTATAATCATTGGGATTCTCCTTATGAAAATGTTTGTCTTCCTCCCCACTGAGATTGTTGCCAATTACTTGCTTTCTTTTCCCTTCCTTTTGAAACACTTTTCTTTCCCCCTCCCCCATCAGTAAACTTTAAGTTGCATACCCTCCTCCATTAAGGTTGTAACCTGGCTTTCCCCCTTCTGTTGGTACAGGCCAGGAAATTCCTAAGAATTTCCAATGCATTTCTACAAACAGCTACAATCAATTTCCAAATCATAGCTTTCTGGTCTTCATCCCACCTTCAAACTCCCACTTCCCATTCATCTCATCCACCCCTGCTTGCTCTCCTGTTTCCCATCACCTCTTCTCCCTTCTCATCTTCCACTCTATCTCTCCACCTCATCCCTCTCTTTCCTTCCTTCACCATGCTTTTGTGCAATTATTCCCCATCCTCTAATCCAACTTACCCTGAAAAAGGTACTTAGCTGTGATGCTGGGGGCTGTTTGTTGAAAATTAAATGTTACTTTTAGAGTATTATGCCATTTTTCATAGGTTTAGAGTTGGCATGGGATGCAAACTATTGTTATTATTAATACACTTGGGGAAAATGCAGCAACCTGGTCACTACCTCTGTTTCTTGAAAATAGTTTACGTTTGTTTGTGCACCACACATACATACAGAATTTTTACAGTGTAGAAGGGGCCATTCAGCCCATCGAGTCTACCCTGGCTGTCTGGAAGAGCCTTTCACCTAGTTGCACTCCCTGCCTTGCCCCCATAACCTTGCATGTTCTTTCTTTTCACATAGCAATCTAATTCCCATTTGAATGTTTTGATCGAATCTTCCCTCATCACCCTTTCAGGAAATTCATTGCAGACTCCAACCACTCCCTGCGTGATTTTTTTTCCTCACACCACTTTTACTCCTTTAGCCAATTATTTTGCATCTGTACCCTCCAGTTCTTGATACTCTCGAGTGGGAACAGTTTCTCACTATTTATCATGTCCATACACCATAGGATCTTGAATACCTCCAAGTCTCCTCCAATCTTTTCTCCAAGGAAAACAGTCCCAAACACTCCAATCTATCCTCAGTTATAGTTCATTATCCCTGAAATCATTCTTGTGAATGTCCTCTGTACTTTTTCCAATGCCTTCACCATCCTTCCTCAAGTATGGCACCTAGAACTGGACACAGTACTCCAGATGAGGCCTAAATAGTGTCTTATACAAGTTCAACTTTGCTTCCTTACTCTTGTGCCCAATGCTCCTGTTAATACAGCCCAAGATACTATATACTTCATTAACTGCTATTGCAGGGTCTTTTCAGAGACTAGATATTGCCAAAAACTTCAGCTAATGCAAAGACTCATAAAGCCAGCGTCCTGGTTAAATACATATCTTAATTTGACCAACAATCGATGGGAGAGGTTAGCATTGGGCAATCCAATGCTTTACTAGAAGAGAAGGCCTTGAACATTCCAATACCACTCTGAAGTTACAATGCATCACCAGCTGCTGTGGTGGGATTTGAACCCATGTTGGCCTCATTGTGAGAGGATTCAAGTACAGGAGCAGGGATGTCTTGATGCAATTACACAGGGCCTTGGTGAGGCCACACCTGGAATAGTGTGTGCAGTTTTGGTCTTCTTATCTGAGGAAGGATTTTCTTGCTTTAGAAGAGTGCAGAGAAGGTTTACAAGACTGATTCCTGGGATGGCAGGACTGATGTATGAGAAGAGATTGAGTCAGTTAGGATTGTGTTCGCTGGAGTTTAGAAGAATGAACAACGATCTCATAGAAACCTATAAAATTCTAACAGGACTAGACATGGTAGATAGATGCAAGGAGGAAATTTCCGATGGTGGGAGAGTCAAGAAGCAGGGGTTACAGACTGAGGTTGCAGGGCAGAGATGAAGAGAAATTTAGGACATGTTTAGGAATGTTTAGGACAGAGGTGAAGAGAAATTAATTTACCTAGACAGTGGTCATCCTGTGGAATTTGCTGTCACAGACAGTTGACGCCAAAATATTGTATGTTTTCAAAAAGCAGTTAGATATAGCACTTGAGGTGAAGGGATCAAAGGATATGGGAGGAAGGCAGGATCAGGCTATCGAGTTGGATGATCACCCATGATCATAATGAATGGTGGAGCAGGCTCAAAGGGCTGAATGGCCTCCTCCTGCTCCTATTTTCTATGTTCCAACAATCATAAGGCTTCACAGAGGCAGGAGGGGTTTACATTCAACTGATGCTCCTTTCCATTTTCATCAAGCAGCCAGATGGTTAGTTTGAATATTGGTCTTCTCATTTTATATCCATATAACTGGCTGTAAGAAAAGTACTCCTGCTTCAGAGGTTTAACACAGCAGAGAAGAGTGTCAATTCCCAAATTTTGTCATACATGGGGAATGTGCATTATCTCACAGGTGGATGAAAATAGGATCGCAACAAATATTTAAAACAATCTGAAAACAGGCTCTGCACCTCGGCAGACTGCATTTTACAGGACTGTTATTATGACTCAAGAGCTTGGTCATATGGCATAAAGGTATCACATTAAAAATTAACAAGATCGTTTAAAACCTAGTGCATCAACCATCTCTTCATTTGCATCAAAACAGGATTGATTTGAGGCCAACGCTAACTCATTTACCACTGATAACCGTCTCTTATTCACATTTTTCTTACAGCGCCTCCAGTTTTCTATTTTCAATACACCCATGCATCCTCTTGACTTTATATTCTTGATCCTATCGGTAAAATTCAACATGCTCCAGGGTTTCATACATATGGGTAAATTTTGGTTTATATTATATCTTCTGCATGAGCATCCATTGACTAACAATGAGTGTGTGACAGTGCAGGGGGAAAAATGCACTTGCCCCAGGCAGGATGACATTCACAAGCGCACATGCACTGCCAATGCTTCTGAAGGGAGAAGTACCAATGACAGATACCACCTCAATTAATCACATAACAAGAATGTGCCTGTACAAACAAAAAGATAAAAATTATGGAATAAATACAACACACATTCCCAGATCACCTGTCTATAAAAAACATCTAATGGGTAGGTTTTAGAGACACTGATGAATAGGTTTATCAAAGGCATTTGGTAGATTAGTACCTCCCTGCAACCTACTCTCATTTCTAAAACAGTTTGGTGATAAACTTGCATTTATAATTAAAATATGAGAAAAAGTTCAATGGGATCAAGGTAAAATCTTAGTTTAA